>NC_083575.1:93206605-93454105 GCF_027579695.1 Neoarius graeffei | reverse complement strand
GAGTGTGTCGTTATTGATCAGTGCTTGTTTAAGTGGGTAAGTGAAAAATCTGTGTGAAAAAGTGTGTGCGTGTGTGTGTATGTGGGGTTAGAAAGAGAGGAAAGAGAGAATGCACAGAATAAATCCATGAGCATATTTATTCGTCTCACCCTGTGAGAGAGAGAGAGTATGTGGTATTGAGTGAGTGAGTGTAGGTGTGTGTGTGAGAGAGAGAGAGAGAGAGAGAGAGAGAGAGAGAGAAAACAGGCAGTGCATTGCCTCTGGCCTTCCCTTAGGGTCATATGTTATGTTGTTTGACCACATCATGGCTTTCTCTCCCCGGTGTGTGTGTGTGTGTGTGTGTGTGTGTTAAGATGGAGTCGTCCACACTGTATTCTCCAGCGCCTGCGTAAATTATTTAGCAACAGCACACACTGATTCCATCCGATCAATTCTTGTGGTAATAAAGCGCGGGGAGAAATAAAACGAAGCCGAAGCCCCTCGGAAACATCAGCAGGGGGGAAAAAGAAAATGATTACACACAGAGCGATAAAACAAGCTCGCCTATTAATAGTTGTAGTTAATGATTGAAATGTACTGTACTGTAATAACCAGGATGTTTCACTTAGTTCACTTAGTTCCTCACAGGAAGCCGACGTGCCTGAGGTATGGTATATACAGTGTATGTTTTTATCCTAAAGGAACCTTCAGTGTGAAGCTAATGTGAATTAGTCGATGCGACTGAAATTTATTCCACAGTCACGGTGTGTTTCATATATGAAGGGAATATAATATTGAATAAAAAAATAAATAAACACAGTATATCTGTATTATACACTCTCAGAAAATAAAGTACTTCATTGTACCTTTAGGGGTACACCGGCTTGTCACTGGATCAGTTCCCTCTAAGGTACTTATTTGTCTCCTTTATATACTGCTCGTGAACATATATGTACATTTTTGGGCCTAATAAGGAACACATAGCTACCTTGAGGTCCAATAATGAGCCCTCGTGGGTATATTAGTGTCCACTGTACCTTGGGGGACAGAACCAGACTCCTACTGTACCCCATTTCTAACAGTGTATTAAAGTTTTGCATCAATAATGAATTTAATTTGTCCATGACATCACACGTTAATTAATACCAATTAACCAGTTACGTATCTCATTAATGATAATCTTACAAACATCTTCACCAGACTACATTGTGCATCTCTCTCTCTCTCTCTCTCTCTCTCTCTCTTGGCCTCATAAGCTTATCTTTCTGCATCTTTAATTAATTAATCAATTCCATTCCAAAAAATTAACATATTTCCAATAACACTGTACATCCTGATTAATTAGGAGCGGGCTGTATGAATGATGGAAATATAAACGTGTTAATAAATATACACATCATGCATCATCATGCATACTGTACAGTTGTTTGCTGTCAACACCTTGCAGAGTTTATTTATTCATTTGTTTATTTGTTTGTTTGTTTCCTTGCTACCTAAATGACAGAATAAATTCTTTTAAATTACAGCAAAGCACAGATATTAATAGGATGGGGGGAAAGTGTCCATTTGGATTATATACAATTATAACTAGCAAATCTATCTATCTATCTATCTATCTATCTATCTATCTATCTATCTATCTATCTATCTATCTATCTATCTATCTATCTACAGTTATTCCACAAAATCAAGTTGTGCATGAGCTGATAGCCAACGAGGCGCGTAGCACTGAGTTGTCTATAATCCATGTCCAATGAGATTGAGTGGAATAACTGCTTTATTCTATCCAAGTTCACTGCATTTTTAGCAACAGCACAATTTTATTTTAATTTTTTGCAAATTCAATCAATTAAGACTTCACACAAAACGTCAGACGAAATAATTTCTGCTTCGAATGTAAATAAACCAGCAAAATGGCAGGAGCAATTTCTGAAAAATGCGATCGTAATAATAATTATTATAATTGAAAAAAATAATAATAAAAAAAGATATGTTCTTACCATCAAATACTTTCATGCCATATTTTGTTGCTTTTTTTTGTATTTTTTGGGGTTTTGTTTTCGAGTAGAGTTTTTATTTCGTCCTTGGTTGGTTCAGCAACACGCTTCGCCATTTTGTTTTTCTCTACTCACGGTATATAAACTGATATCCTCGTAGTAGAGTAGCCAATCAGAGCACGTGATTCTTCATATCCAGTGAATACATATCATATACAGCGTCAATATTTAGCTTTGTGACTCACTGAACTGTTGGTGAACCCCCCCCCCCCCCCCCCATCATTAAATGCAATTACACTGTATAGAAGCTGAAATTCAATGTAGACCCACCAGATTTCTATTTGGATCTGATTTTATGGACTAATATTAAGATTAATAGATTAATGATATGAATAACTACGAACGCACTTCAAGTGATTTATTGTTTAACTTCATTGTACAATCATGATCTATATAAATACGATCAGTTATCTGTAAGCAATTGCACTGTACTGAATTAACAGCACTATGTTTTTTTAAACAATAAACACAGAACTGCACACTTTACAGAAATATAAATGATATATATATAAATAAATATTGCAGACTCCGTCTATACTGTAAGTCCCAACCTCTTGAGCATGTAAAGGAAAGTTGGCTGTGAGACATATTGACATGTGTGCTTGCTGCAGACAGACATCAGCTCTGATTGGGGCGGACAGGTTCGCTCTCGCCCAGGGATTAATCATTAAAATTACATGAGCTCATCCAGGACCTGTGCTGGTCACTTAGAGTCGGTCCGGGAGAAGTTTTTTTTTTTTTTTCTCCCCATGCTTTCTCTCGGCCTTTGTTGATTTCCTATTAGTGACACGGCGGCTGTGAACTTTGCCAGCTTTGCCAGCTCCACTCTTCCAGCCTGTCACACCTGAGCCTCACTTCTCTCGCTCTCCTCGCTCTCCTCGAAGTCAATCTGCACTCACTTTCCCCTTCCACTCCGAGCAGACGAGTGCTGTCACCATCAGCTCACTCTCTCCCTCCCTCCCTCTCTCTCTCTGCCTCTCATATACTTTTAGACTTAATCTGAGAGAGAGAGAGAGAGAGAGAGAGAAAGAGAGAGAGAGAGAGAAATGAAGTGTAAGGGAAGATTTATACACTCACCGTTGGGTATGTCAAGTCTTAAGGAGTTGCGAGACCTCCAGAGCCTGTCACAGTCACACTCTCTAACTGTGTGTGTGAGAGAAAGAGAGAAACAATGTGTATATGAATGGTGTGTGTGTGTGTGTGTGTGTGTGTGTGTGTGTGTGTGTGTGTGTGTGTGTGCCACCAGGGCTGCATGTCATTTCTCCACCATCTTCACTCCACTTTTCTAGCCCAAAACTGGGCCTGTCACTCCACGGCCCAGTTCATTAGCCTTGGCTCTGATGCCAACCACTGACAGCCACTCTAGCACCCCCCCCCCCCTCCACCCACAGTCGAGCCACAGTCCTACAATGCTGGAGAACAAGCGCTGTCTGAACGCTGCATTCATGACCAACATTTCCCCAGAGTTTGAAAAAAGCTTCACATTCTTGGATATCAAAACTCAGAGCTGCTGCTGCAATCATAAACACTGTCCTGTTGCTCGTCCCATGACTCTTACTCTGGACATGCTGTAAACACACAACTGTTTGTCTTTACTCTTCTGTACCTGTATACTGTCATTATTTCTAATCACGCTATCTGGGATCAACCCCCCTTTTGAGTGAAAAGGTGCTTTTGGACTGGAGGAACTTTTTCAGAGTTCCTAGAACTGCTGGACAAGAGGAAGTCTCCCCTTTTTGTGTGTCGCATGACAGGAACTGATAACAACTATAGTTCTTAGAACACCATTTTGAGGGACTTTTTTAGCTCCTACGTCAGGGTAGGTTCTCCTCCAGCACAAGAGGAACCATGAGTGATGTAAGCGTTTGTTGATTGGTCCAGATGTAAGTGGATGCTGATTGGTCCAGATGTAAGTGTACACTGATTGGTCCAGATGTAAGTGTATGCTGATTGGTCCAGATGTAAGTGTACATCAATTGGACCAGATGTACAGTAAGTGTACACTGATTGGTCCAGATGTAAGTGGATGCTGATTGATCTAGATGTAAGTGTACACTGATTGGTCCAAATGTAAGAGTATGCTGATTGGACCAGATGTAAATGGTTGCTGATTGGTCCAGATGTAAGTGGATGCTGATTGGTCCAGATGTAAGTGTACATCAATTGGACCAGATGTACAGTAAGTGTACACTGATTGGTCCAGATGTAAGTGTACACTGATTGGTCCAGATGTAAGTGGATGCTGATTGATCTAGATGTAAGTGTACACTGATTGGTCCAAATGTAAGAGTATGATGATTGGTCCAGATGTAAATGTACACTGATTGGTCCAGATGTAAGTGGATGCTGATTGGTCCAGATGTAAGTATACACTGATTAGTCTAGATGTAAGTGGATGCTGATTGGTCCAGATGTAAGTGGATGCTGATTGGTCCAGATGTAAGTGTACATCAGTTGGACCAGATGTACAGTAAGTGTACACTGATTGGTCCAGATGTAAGTGTACACTGATTGGTCCAGATGTAAGTGGATGCTGATTGATCTAGATGTAAGTGTACACTGATTGGTCCAAATGTAAGAGTATGATGATTGGTCCAGATGTAAATGTACACTGATTGGTCCAGATGTAAGTGGATGCTGATTGGTCCAGATGTAAGTGTACACTGATTGGTCTAGATGTAAGTGGATGCTGATTGGTCCAGATGTAAGTGGATGCTGATTGATCTAGATGTAAGTGTACACTGATTGGTCCAAATGTAAGAGTATGATGATTGGTCCAGATGTAAATGTACGCTGATTGGTCTAGATGTAAGTGGATGCTGATTGGTCCAGATGTAAGTGGATGCTGATTGGCCAAGATGTAAGTGTACACTGATTGGTCTGGATCTAAGTGGATGCTGATTGGTCCAGATGTAAGTGTACGCTGATTGGTCCAAATGCAAGTGGAAGCTGATTGATTTGTTTGGACCCACTTATGATATTTTCTTCCAAACTGAATTGGTTCTATTGTCCAAAATATAAACAAGGATGAATTAATTGTACATTAATTTTAATAAACATGGTCTCTGTTTGTCCTGCAAGATTAATATTCCTCAGATCCAGATTTTCTTTTGCATTAACAGCCTTAACAACAGTTTACAGCTTATTCCCTACTGCTGCTGCTGTGCTGTGCATCATCTGCTGATCTTCAGACCTCCACCAAAATTCTCTTCAACAATTACATCAGGATCCTCTGTCTGTGTATACACGGTGGTTGCACTAAGACCCTTTGAGTTCTGCACTTTATTGCATTTTGCGTTGCTGTTAACAGTAGTAGCACTAATTACTCTGTGTTCCAAATTAGCAAAGATGCTTCAAGTGAGTCTTTGCCTTGTTCATGTTCTTTCCACCAACATCTTGAAGGAGCGTATGTTTTTCTTCCTACAGTCTCCACAGCTGTGTCTGCTTCTTTGTTCATGCAGTGTCATGTCAGAACAAGGTCATGACTAGCCAGCGGTATTTTAATAGACTGTGAAGTGTTCTTTCACTCATGACTATTGGCATTAAGGACAAGATTCATTCTATAATGAGCATGTCCATTAAACAATTCCAATGAGGTCTAGCAGAACAAATAGCTTGACATCCTGCCTCAAGTGAGCAACCTCCATGCCGGAAAAATTAAACTAATGCAGAAGCGCTGAAATCTACAGTTCCTTGAATGGCCACTTGAGGCTGCCTCCAAAAGTGAGTCAATTCCCATCGACCCCCATGTTAAAATGTTCAACTTTACAGCATAAACAAACATTTACAGCCTGGTACAAAACACAGTTTCAGTCTCTATAGCTAGTTTCCCTTTTTCATGACAACTGTATGGAGGTGAATTTTTATATAATTCAACAGTTTAAAATATATTGAGCCATACGTTTATGCATAATTAGGGTTGGGGTCGATTTGAGTGGCAGCTGGGTTTGTCATCTTGTTAGCCGCTAGTTGGCATTACCTCAGAACTTACTTCAGAAAATAATTAATTTACAGAGCCTTGCCTATGTTTGTCTCAGAGCTTTTCCATTGAAGGGCAAACACAACTTTTATACACGATGACACCTGTGTGACTTTAATGTGCTTTATGAGATTGGACTTACCTTTCAATATTTTTCATGTGCTCACTGCTGATGAATTTTATCGGGGTCTCCCCTTCAGTAAATTAGGCTCAGACTGACAATTTAACAGCTTGAGTGACTAAATTACATCTTGGAGTTTGATATAAATAATATCCATTCAGCATAAAGATCCACGTAGCAACAGTCAATCATTCACCAAGAGATATATTTTAACTAAATCGTGGGTTTGGTCAATTGTTTCATATCAAATCCCCTGTGGTATGTGACCATCATAGACTGACCATCTAACGGTAGCTGCTATCGACCTCAGCCACTCCTAGCTTGCAATATTGCTTGCAAGCTAGCTATTAACCAAGCTAATGCTAGTTATCTTAGCTATCGGGGGAAATATTATTTTGACACTCCTTGATCAAATATCTGATCGGACGGTTACACGGCTGGTGATTTTTTTGTAAACTGGCCGTTGAGGTTACGTTCTGTGTCTTATGGAGTGGCTTCTTTGAGTTTAGCCAGTAGCTTGTTGGCTAGCTTGGATAGCTAGCTTGTTAATTTTGAGGTTAGTAGGTGTGTTCTAGCCGTACAATTCCAGTGACCAGGCTTCACCATCCCTAACCCTTATTCCATTTATGGACTAGCCAGGAGTCAGAGTCAGGCACTGCCAAGTTGGCGACATCCGTAGTCTCCTTATTTGAGCTTCAAACCTGCTCTTCAGAAATCCCATGAGTGACATTACAGAGGCTTTGGGAAAATTGACAAAGTTCTATAATTCTTAAAAAACCCAGTGGTGTTAAGGTTAAAATAGTAGCTCATGCTACAGGCTGACTCAAATCTGTTTGAATGACAGATACAACCATGCTGATATTATTAATCTATTAAATACTCGAACTACCATCATCCATTTTGGATGACAAGCATGCCTTTGAATCCACGTCCTTATCTTCGTATGCTGCTCATGAAGGAACCACGCAAACAGATCCATAGAAAGCTGTCTTGGTGCTGAATGAAATCAACAAACATCACATACCATGGTTTATTAACTCCATTTTGTGGTCAAGGGGATATTGAATACCTTTCCTTTTTGGCTGAGGAATTCCTTTAACATGGCTAAAGAGCCTCAGAGGTGCTTGCTTTATACAGTACGTAGCACCAGTCTTTACAGTCCAGCATTTAACGCATGTAACGCCTGTCTCTATTGATTGCTGCCTGTCCTTGACACTCTAAAGTAGCATGAAAATTCACACCACTGGGTGCTTTGAATAATTCAGCTCGTTGAAAAACATCTGTTATGCTCGGCATAGTCGATACAAACAATTTTGTATCGTCGGTCACTGTGGTTGAATGCAGGAGCTCAGAGCTGTGCGTGCACCGTGTTGTCTATCAAAGAAGGAGGGAGAAATCAAATGCGGATTCAGAAAAGAAAATACAGACAGAAGGGTTGGAGGGATAAACATGTGAAACGAAGCCTGGAGGGAAAATGTGTGGAGAAGTGTGGTGGAGAAAATCCAAGATGGACGTGTCAGAGGTCATGGAAGAGTGAATCTCAACAAAGCACTGTGATGATAGATTTATAGGAATACATTAAAGTCAACATTTTATTCATTTTAAATGTTTCAGATCAGGGGATTGGTCAGGTTAACATGCATGCATTTTCATCAGACTGGACTGATATGAAATCTAATCAAGTTGCTTCAAAAAGATTTTGGATATTAGATACCTTTAGCTCCTGATTAAAACGAGTGAGATATGCTTCGTATGTGTCTGACGCTGTGCAATTCGTCAAATAATTCTTTGCACATGAATTAAGGTCACAGATGCATAATGTGTTGTCAACAATGCTCTGAAAATTTTTTTATTAAACACTCATCTCCACCAATAGGAGGAGAGCAGAAAATGATGGCAATCTCACAGAACAGCTACAAATAAAGTCATGCTAATGGACAACAATTTAAAAAAAGTCCTTATTCCTTTCAGCTCACCTTGAAGAATGTTTGTGTTTTTGCGAGGCTGTTTTCTGCATGAGGATGCAGTCATCTTTAATCTCCAGTCTATTATTCATTGGATAATCTGACATGAAGAAACATGATCAGAGAGTCTGTTATAGACGTCAGGTAAGATTTTATTGGGATCATCTTGTTCATCGTGATGAATAATAATCTTAAATGACTGCCGCAGTGATAATTTCTAAAACTGGATTAACTCTGTAATAGATTCTTGATTTGAAGAATTTGGCCCAGAGATGTTTCTGGAATCACCAATTTAACTGCTTATTTGTAATCTCCCTGGGGCGGCACGGTGGTGTAGTGGTTAGCGCTGTCGCCTCACAGCAAGAAGGTCCGGGTTCGAGCCCCGTGGCTGGCGAGGGCCTTTCTGTGCGGAGTTTGCATGTTCTCCCTGTGTCCGCGTGGGTTTCCTCCGGGTGCTCCGGTTTCCCCCACAGTCCAAAGACATGCAGGTTAGGTTAACTGGTGACTCTAAATTGACCGTAGGTGTGAATGTGAGTGTGAATGGTTGTCTGTGTCTATGTGTCAGCCCTGTGATGACCTGGTGACTTGTCCAGGGTGTACCCCGCCTTTCGCCCGTAGTCAGCTGGGATAGGCTCCAGCTTGCCTGCGACCCTGTAGAACAGGATAAAGCAGCTAGAGATAATGAGATGAGATGAATGTAATCTCCCCCTAGTGGTGGTGGTGGGTGTGTTCTACTTAAGCTCTGATCCTCTACCAGAGGCCTGGGGGTTTCCGGAGGGTCTGAGGGTTCTGCGCAGGAATTTAGCTGTTCCTAGGACTGCACTCTTCTGGACAGAGATCTCAGATGTTGTACTCTTTGAGTTTGGGGGTCACAGCCCCTAATGCACCTATCACCACTGGGACCACTTTGAAATTGTTAATTTGCACTAGCAGCACTGACGCAATTTGTTACCCTCACTCAGGATCCTTCTTCTTCTTCTTCTTCTTCTTCTTCTTCTTCTTCTTCTAGCATTATTTAGGATGCTATTTCTCCCTCAGATTTCAACCAATCATCATCAAATTTCACATGAAGAATACCTCTGGGCTGAATTCCATTGCTATGACTTTTGGTGCTGATCTGGATCACTGATCCAGAATGATCCATTAAAAATGGGATTTTTAAATCACATAACTCTGTGAATTTTCATGATTTTTTTCAATCTTTTTATTTTATTTAATTTTCTTTTGTTCAGGGCAGCAGGGTGCAACTTTTCCTCACAAAGTGTCGTTCACCATCTCTTTCTGTTCCAGATCTATGGGCTATGGTGACCAGACGTTCCGGTTTATAACAGCTAGTGCAAATTATTGTGACTTTAGTCACAGCCTCTCTCTAGTTCTAGTTGTTCTGTCAGTCCCTGGTACGTCTCAAGCTCCTCCTGCCTGCGTCTATCACAACTACACTCTTCTGCTCCTTGTCTACCACCACTATATCTGGTTGGTTTGCCAGCACCTGCTTGTTCTGTTGTTCTCAACCACTTTTGATGGTACGTCCCATTGGGACTTGGAGACTTCTAATCCGTACTCAGTACAGATGTTCCTGTACATGATCCCAGCCACTTGATTATTCCTCTCTGTGTACACTGTCTCAGCTTGCAGGGGATTTTTACTTTCACATCGGTGTGTGTGAG
This sequence comes from Neoarius graeffei, assembly GCF_027579695.1. Lineage (NCBI taxonomy): Eukaryota > Metazoa > Chordata > Actinopteri > Siluriformes > Ariidae > Neoarius > Neoarius graeffei. Next base: position 93,444,338 of record NC_083575.1, on the reverse strand, counting down.
CGGTCAGATATGAAACTCAAAGGACAAACAGACAGTGACTGCATCCAAATTCCCATACATCCATATTCTCTCTCTATTCCTCTCTCTATTTTCACTGCTGCTCTGACAGCTTTTCTTCCAGCCATCAAAGTTTCTTGGGAAGTATTACAGTACTGGTTTCATATTGCCTTCTACTGGAATATTATAGAGGATTTCTCCTCTCAAGCATTCACACACACATTCACACCTATGGGCAACTCAGAGTAGCCAGATAACCTAAATAAATAAATAAATAAATAAATAAATAAATTAATTAATTCATTCATTCATTCATTCATTCATTCAACCTAAGTTTGGACAGTGGGGGAAACCAGTGCACACCATGCTACCCAGTATGTAGGGTGTCTGAATACTCAGTAGGTATTTAATAGTAGTCGAACGGTACCTAGATGATCTACTCCATCTGTAGTATGTAAATGTACCACACTGCCAGGGGTGGTTCTAGCCATTTTGGGGCCCTAGGCGAAATACAGACATGGGGCCCTCAAAAGTCAGTCTTGAAACACACATACAGAATAATGGTCATCCCTACTTGGCACATGCCATATCTCCTTGCTGTAAATTCAGAAAAAAAAGATAGCAAACTGCCACTAACAATGTGCCCCAAATAAGCTCCACAGTGAAACAGGTTTGAGATTACTCCAGCATTTGCCAAAATTCTGACAGTGTTTATTGCTCAGATCAAACCAGAAAGAGAGAGATCCACAAGGCAAACAACAGAAGAAGAGACAGTAGAGAGAGAGCCAATTTTAAGTCAATCTCCATATTTTAATAAAACAAGGATATCTGAAATCCAATTACAACCCCGATTCCAAAAAAGTTGGGACAAAGTACAAATTGTAAATAAAAACGGAATGCAATGATGTGGAAGTTTCAAAATTCCATATTTTATTCAGAATAGAACATAGATGACATATCAAATGTTTAAACTGAGAAAATGTATCATTTAAAGAGAAAAATTAGGTGATTTTAAATTTCATGACAACAACACATCTCAAAAAAGTTGGGACAAGGCCATGTTTACCACTGTGAGACATCCCCTTTTCTCTTTACAACAGTCTGTAAACGTCTGGGGACTGAGGAGACAAGTTGCTCAAGTTTAGGGATAGGAATGTTAACCCATTCTTGTCTAATGTAGGATTCTAGTTGCTCAACTGTCTTAGGTCTTTTTTGTCGTATCTTCCATTTTATGATGCGCCAAATGTTTTCTATGGGTGAAAGATCTGGACTGCAGGCTGGCCAGTTCAGTACCCGGACCCTTCTTCTACGCAGCCATGATGCTGTAATTGATGCAGTATGTGGTTTGGCATTGTCATGTTGGAAAATGCAAGGTCTTCCCTGAAAGAGATGTCGTCTGGATGGGAGCATATGTTGCTCCAGAACCTGGATATACCTTTCAGCATTGATGGTGTCTTTCCAGATGTGTAAGCTGCCCATGCCACACGCACTAATGCAACCCCATACCATCAGAGATGCAGGCTTCTGAACTGAGCGCTGATAACAACTTGGGTCGTCCTTCTCCTCTTTAGTCCAAATGACACGGCGTCCCTGATTTCCATAAAGAACTTCAAATTTTGATTTGCCTGACCACAGAACAGTTTTCCACTTTGCCACAGTGCATTTTAAATGAGCCTTGGCCCAGAGAAGACGTCTGCGCTTCTGGGTCATGTTTAGATACGGCTTCTTCTTTGAACTATAGAGTTTTAGCTGGCAACGGTGGATGGCACGGTGAATTGTGTTCACAGATAATGTTCTCTGGAAATATTCCTGAGCCCATTTTGTGATTTCCAATACAGAAGCATGCCTGTATGTGATGCAGTGCCGTCTAAGGGCCCAAAGATCACGAGCACCCAGTATGGTTTTCCGGCCTTGACCCTTACGCACAGAGATTCTTCCAGATTCTCTGAATCTTTTGATGATATTATGCACTGTAGATGATGATATGTTCAAACTCTTTGCAATTTTACACTGTCGAACTCCTTTCTGATATTGCTCCACTATTTGTCGGCGCAGAATTAGGGGGATTGGTGATCCTCTTCCCATCTTTACTTCTGAGAGCCGCTGCCACTCCAAGATGCTCTTTTTATACCCAGTCATGTTAATGACCTATTGCCAATTGACCTAATGAGTTGCAATTTGGTCCTCCAGCTGTTCCTTTTTTGTACTTTTAACTTTTCCAGCCTCTTATTGCCCCTGTCCCAACTTTTTTGAGATGTGTTGCTGTCATGAAATTTCAAATGAACCAATATTTGGCATGAAATTTCAAAATGTCTTCACTTTCAACATTTGATATGTTGTCTATGTTCTACTGTGAATACAATATCAGTTTTTGAGATTTGTAAATTATTGCATTCCGTTTTTATTTACAATTTGTACTTTGTCCCACCTTTTTTGAATCGGGGTTGTATTAATTTTACTCCACAGATACATAATACCAGATATAAAATGATCTTATTCTTATCAGAAGTAGAACACAAATGGATACATATTACCAGATACACATCACAACAAAAGCATACGACACGGTCGTTTGTCTGACTATACACCATCCAGGTCGTCTGTATTTTTTCTCCATTCTTCATGTTTATGTAGTAGTTCGTGACTGTAAATCGTCTCCCATCTTTGTTTTTGGGAAAATCTACTCCTCATATTTGTACTGGACCTTTGTGGACAATTGAACACCTCTCTGAGTGTGACAACATTGCTGGCCACAGTGCCGGATCATCGCTTAAGCCTCGGTCACAACCGGACGTATGATTTTTTGGCCGTGCGATTTTTGGCATTTCCCAAATCGCTGCGGTTTTTTTTTGTTCGTGGAGAACGTAGTTGTGGTGACCATGAAGGAGTAAGATCACCGCGCACTCAACGTACAACCCGGAAATCGAACGTGCGTACCACGCACGAAATCTGAGGCTGCTCGGACGTACGGCTGTCGCTTCATTCGTACAGCCAACGCACCTTCAAACGTGCACTAATCGTACTGACCATGCGTTCCATGCAGGCTTCATATGAAGGTTGCAAGAACTGCGCATGATCTGTATGTTGTGCATACCGGGACACAGAAGGATCACAAAAACAGAAGCTTAAAAAAATATGCATGCTTTATTTAGTAAATAGATAACTAAATTATCCTTTAAAAATAGCACCAAGCTACAAAGAAAGAAAAAAATAAAAGAAAAATAAAATTGTCCCGTCTCAGGAGTGCGCAGTCCGCGCAAAGAGGAATCCCAGTCCCAGAAGCGCTGAAATCGTGGGGAAGCCTAATGCGCGGGGAAGCCCTGCGCGTGACGTCACAGCTCCAGCGTCCAGGTAGCAGCGGGGGATTCCCAAAAACGTCTATGGCTCGCCCGGAGTCAGCGCACACCTCGGACAATAAAAGAGAAAGCATCAAACAATGCCGACGTACACAGCAACAAGGCAAAAACAACAGGGAAGGAGAAGTCTTATGTCCCTTTACCCTGTCGTTAGCGAGAGTTGAATTAAGTACAGTTGACTTCAGATTCCCGTTGGCTAGGTCACGATTTCCTAAGTCCACAGCCGACGCACCTCAAAAGAAGGCAGCAAATCAGGGAAACAGCACAGCGCAGGCAGAGAAAAACTGTATGTTCGTTCGTTTGTTCATTCCTTCCTTCGTTCATTTGTTCGTCCGTTCGTTCCTTCCTTCAATCTGCCCGCTGATCTTCCACTGGTAACTACGCATCTGCTGCAGCGTCCGATCCCCTCTTTGGGCTGCATTCCCAAACAACCCAACTCCGAGAAATCCACGTCCCCTCTTTGGGCTGCATTCCCAAACAACCCAACTCCGAGAACTCCACGTCCCCTCTTTGGGCTGCATTCCCAAACAACCCGACTCCGAGAAGTCCGCGTCCCCGGCGGGGCAGGGGCCATTACCGGCCTCACACCGCCCACGGGCACCTCTTAACGATTTCACGCCCTGTTGAACTCCTCCTTAATACTGAAAAGGTCCCCTTTTTATACCCCACCCCTTCGTCTTTCAAGTGCTTCAAAAGGTCAGGTAATAATTGTCCAAACAGCTGATCCATCTAAGCAATTAGAGAGCCGCAAATACAAGATCAGTGTGCAGTCAATTAGCAGCACACAGTGAAATCACAGCAATCAACCAATTATGTGAACACACCAAAATCACAGCAACCCAAATAAATCACAGCAAACTATCACAGCAAAAATAAAAATAAGATCCCCACACAGCTAGAGGCTGACATATATACCCGAGTTTTCATGCGATTGACGCCCTCTCGCCGTACGGCCAATGTATGGCCGACTTACTTGACACGCATGGATGACATATAAAATATCTGAATGTGCGTTGGCCGCAATAATTATGTATGTGGGGCGCACGACACACATACGGAGTCCACAAGTGCGACGTACGAAAAAATTTGACATTTTGCCCAAACCTGACACCAGCAAATCGTACGAAAGACGCACGTCGGCTGTACGGAAGACACACGAGGCCGTAAGTTTGTCTTGCAACCTGAAAAAAACGCAAGCGCCCGTAGAGTTTGTTTGACATGACAAAGAACCTCTGCGGCCGCTCTGCGGCCAGTCTACGGCTCGAAAATCAGCACGTCACACTCGTGCCCTCCATGCGTTTCTCTGCGTTTTTTGCACGTAGACCGGCCGTAGGAGCACGTACGGCCGGTTGTGACCGAGGCTTTAATATGACATTGTCTCCACTTTGATTGCTGCTGGTAAATGACTGTTGTGGCCTACTCACCACCAAATCGACGTCATCTTTTTCGTCAATGTCATCAGTATCCACCACGGTCTCCTCTGTCCCAGCTTCCACCTCTTCTACCTCCTCCACATGAACACATTCCTCAACAGAGTCAACAGCGGAGGTTGAGGCTGTAGCAGACTCAGGCGATGTAGTTAGTTTCAGAAGTGCAGCTGTATTCTTTTTGCTTTGTGCCCTTTTTTTTCGTTTAGCGCAACCACTCTCATAACTGCACTTCATCTTGTTTACAGTTCCCTCTGCTTCGGTTTGAATTTCCATTGCGCACCTGTCTACGTCATCAGATCATGGACTAGTCCAATGTAAAACAACCAGGGGATGTATGTGTCCTGGTACAAATACTATATACACATGAATTCGATATTCTGATGCTATTTTGGTGTGTTTTTCCATTTATATCGCTGACTACTTAATATCAGAGAAAAATTAAGATTACATATATATTGTTTGGTGTTTTCCGTGACTGGGCTGACTGTTAGGGGCCCCCAAATTTTGGGGGCCCTAGGCAACCGCCTTGGTTTGGCTAATGGTAAGTCTGCCCCTGCACACTGCGCTACACTATGATATTCCATAATTCACCTGGAGCCTCAGAACAACCAAAGATGAAGAATTCAGGTGGGGAAAATAGAAAGAAGATGGCTGTCCGAAACAAAGCCAGTTGTTGCGATAAATTTAATATGTAATATGAAATGTGACAAACAAATTTATCCATCCATCCATCCATCCATCCATCCATTTTCTTCCACTTATCTGAAGTTGGGTCATGGTGGCATCAGGATCAATAGGGTATTCCAGACATCCCTCACCCCAGCAAAGCTTTCCAGTTCCTCCTGGGGGTTCTCAACGCTCTCCCTGTCCAGATGAGATATATAATCTCTCCAGCGTGTTCTGGGTCTACCCCGAGGATATTATAGCAGAGCTTTCACGCGGGCCTGAGGCCCATGTGAGCAGAGCTCCATACTGAAGAAAATATGGTAACCCATTGAGTTGATTTTTCATGGACACACAGGGATCCCAGCTGTGTACGTCCGTCCCTGCCCCTCGCGATTCTGATTGGCTGTTTGATTTTGGCGGGAACTAGAAGCGTGAGCATGCCTACATAACTTACTTTTGTCTACAGATAATTTCATATTTATCTGGTTTTTCCACCAAGAACAACTCAAACAGCGCAACAAAATAATCATCATTTTTACAAACTTTAATACAAACTTTAAAAAGATGTCAGAACAAGTTAACCAAGGAGAAAAAGATGAAGTCAAAACCGGGAAGAAAAAGAGAATTTTGACAGAGGAAGAAAAGGAAAGAAGTGGTGAAAGAGCGAGAGAAAGGCGAAAAAATATTTCACAAGAAAAGTGACAAGCTGAAAGAGAAAGAAAATGGGTAAAAAATGAATGAATAGAAATGATGAGTTTTAGGAATTTAATTCTAAATAGCGATGTTGATTTTGAAATCATTGCGAAATCCTTCGGGATCTTACAAGTTGACCTGAATGCACTCAGTATTTTCATGAGTCATGTGTCTTTTGTTTTCAAAACATTTTGCTATAAATCCCACCCCTGTCAAAATGGTTCAACCCACCATCCACCCACGAAACCCCTCTATCTGACCCAAGTGGTACAGTCCCTCGGTTTCGCCACGTAAACCTGGAAGTGCCGGAGTTTGAATGCCTGTGAGTAAAGTGAAGACGGAAATGTCATCACAAAGTTTTACCCAATAAATGAGAGAGTTTTTCACAGCCCCTGTGTACGTTTGCATTTCTTGATATTAGACAAAGTTAACACAGATGAGAGATGTAAATGACACTGAGCATGAAATGAGCATTTTGAATGAGACATGACAAATATTTGGTCTCCAAAAATGCCGCTAGGCCTTTCCTCGCTCACCCCACAGCACAGTTAAATGCATGAAAATGAAGTGATGGCAAACAGTGGTTAATGCCGAGCATGGCTTATGAAACCAGTTCTACTGATCAATTTAAACGGTATGGACAAGGAAAGAAAATAGTGATACACTAGCGACAGGTCAGCTGATGGTAAAGTCGTGGCAAAAAGCTGCCTGCGCACTGTGCGAGCTCTGTTAGCTTAGCTTTAATATCGCCTGCACGGTTTGGCTCCTGTTGCAACTTGGCCCATGAGGGTAAACATTTCAACCAACGACCTTGAAAATTTTATATATTTTCCTTACTTTTCAGCGAAATTTGCCATTCTGTGTTCAAAATGGCTAACAGCTGACCTGCGAAAGCTGGCTGTCCCAGCAACTTGCTACCGGGCTACATGGGTCCAAAGAAGATCCCCACTGGTGAGGAAGTCAATGACATAAAAAAGTCACTCAACTTCATAACTGAAGAAGTTTCTGCTGTCAGGCTGCAGCAGAAGAGCATATTGGACTTGGTGGAGGAAGTGAAAACGCTGCAGATCCAGAATGCGGAGAAAGACAAGCAGGTTGCTGACCTGAAAAGCTGAGTGGCTGACCTGGAGCAATACTCCAGAATGAATGGCGTTGTTATCACCGGGCTCCAGATAAAACTTCGGTCATATGCTCGGGCGGTGACCGCTATCAAAGGGGGGGAGGAGCCCGGTCCAAAGAAGATCCCCACTGCTGAGGAAGTCGATGACATAAAAAAGTCACTCAACTTCATAACTGAAGAAGTTTCTGCGGTCAGGCTGCAGCAGAAGAGCATATTGACCTTAGTGGAGGAAGTGAAAATGCTGTGGATCCAGAATGCGGAGAAAGACAAGCAGATTGCCGTGTGGCTGACCTGGAGCAATACTCCAGAATGAACGATGTTGTCATCACCGGGCTCTAGGTAAAACCTCGGTCATACGCTTGGGCGGTGACCGCTATCAATGGGGGGGAGCCCAGGGAGCTGGATGTGAGCTCTACGGAGCAACAGGTAGCTGCTTTCCTGCAGTCCAAGGGAATTCACCTGGACTGCGATAACATTGAGGCTTGCAACCCGCTACCAAGGAGGAACACCAGCGACAAGCAGACCATCATCATGAGGTTTGCCAACAGGAAACATAAGACCGCACTATTAAAGCAAAAGGTACAAGCTAAAGGGATCCAACGTCTACATAAACGAGCATCTGACCAAACAAAATGCAGATACGGTATAGCCAGGAGTGCACGCATCTTAAAGAAACAGAGGAAAATTCAGAATGCTTGGACTACAAACTGTAAGGTGTTTATTAAGCTAAACGGTACACCTGAGGAGGCCAAAATATTGGTTGTTAAAAACATCGAGGACCTGGAAAAGTATCAGTGACCATCATGAGCAGGACCATAAGCCACATATCTCAGAGGATTACGGAACAGGATTTACTGGAACTAAAATTGTTTGAGTACACTGATTACAAATCACAGGATTTGGAATATGATATAGACCCGGACAATAATTTCTTCTCTGCCATTAGCAACAACTGCTGTTATTACACTGATGAACAGTTCAATCGGAGCATTAAAGCAGATGGCAAACTCTCAATTATCCACTTCAATAGCAGAAGCATGTATGCAAATTTCAATCTCATCAAGGAATATCTACATCAGTTTTCACATCCGTTCAGCATCATAGCAATATCTGAAACTTAGATACATAACATCAAAGGCACGAACTTTGAGCTGGAGGGCTATGAATTCAACTACATAAATAGACAAAACAAGAGTGGAGGGGGAGCGGCCATATTTGTGGATAGGGGCTTGAAATTCAATGTGATGGAAAGTATACCAACAGTAATTGACAACACACTGGAATGCATAGTCAACAGTAATTGATAACACACTGGAATGCATAACAGTTGAAATTTGCAGAGAGGAACATAAACATGTAATTGTTAGTTGTATATATAGAGCTCCAGACTCTAGTATTGAGGTCTTCAATACCTGGATAGAGGAAATGTTTTCAAAAGTGAGTCACAAAACAGTCTTCATACTGTATGTGGAGACTTCAATATTGACCTGCTCAATCCAAATAAACACAAAATAACAGACAATTTTATCAACACGATGTACAGTATGGCCTTATTCCTGAAAATTACTAGACCCAGCAGAGTCACCTCACACGGAGCCACCCTCATAGACAATATATTCACTAACAGTTTTAATGACAACTTAGTAAGTGGACTATTAATAAATGATATCAGTGATCATTTACCAGTTTTCTCAGTTTATGAAACAAAATTTGGGAATAATAAACCAGAAAACCCAAAACTTTTCAGACAACTTAGATCAGAGGAATCAATGAACACTTTTAGAAATGACTTGCTGGCACAAAATTGGGATGAAATATACCAACTAAAAGACATAAATAAAGCATATGAGGAATTATTGAGGATATTTACATCATTATATAATAAAAATCACCCAATTGTTCAATACAGTCAAAAGTCAAAAGTATGCCCATGGATTACAAGGGGTTTACAAAATGCCTGTAAAAAGAAAAATACATTGTATAGAGAGTTCATAAAGCAGAAAACTAAAGAGGCAGAGGATAGATATAAAAATATAAAAATAAATTTACTAATATTATAAAGGCTGCTAAGAAAGAATATTATAAGAAATTATTAAATGAAACCAGAAATAATATCAAAGGAATTTGGAGCACTTTAAACAGTATTATAAAAAATGGGTCAAGACATATAAATTATCCAAGGTACTTTCTTAATAATGACAAAGGTGAATATAATATGGATTTGGTAGTTAATAGCTTCAACCATTTTTTTGTAAATGTAGGACCGGTCTTAGCAGAACAAATCCCGGATCCAGGAACTTCTGTTGAAAATCTGGGCAATTTGATAGATAATAATCCATTTTCAATGTTCCTCACAGCAGTGGAAGAAAAAGAAATTGTTCATATTGTTGGGAAATGTATGAACAAAAAATCTACCGACTTTGATGACATTGGCATGATGATATTGAAAAATGTTATCGATGGAATATCCAAACCATTCACATATATATGTAATTTGTCATTTCTAACCGGTACATTTCCAAACAGAATGAAACCAGTAAAAGTCATTCCTCTGTACAAAACTGGGAGCAAACACCACTTCACAAACTACAGACCTGTCTCACTACTTCCGCAATTCTCCAAAGTTCTCAAAAAAACTTTTCAATAACTGATTGGATAAATTCATTGACAAACATAAACTACTTAGTGACAGTCAATATGGATTTAGAGCATATAGATCAACATCACTGGCTTTAATAGAATTAGTTGAAGAAATACCCAATTCCATAGAGCAGAAAAAAACATGCAGTTGGAATATTCATGGATTTAAGGAAAGCATTTGATACAATAAATCATGACATATTAATAAAAAACTGGAACGATATGGCATCAGGGGTATAGTTTTGAACTGGGTTAAAAGCTACTTAAGTAACAGGAGACAGTTGTGAAGCTGGGGGATTGTTCTTCCTCATGTTTGGACATAACTTGTGGTGTTCCCCAGGGGTCAGTGTTAGGACCAAAGTTTTTTATACTATATCAACGGCATATGTAGTGTATCTAAAGTAATGAAGCTTGCCTTGTTTGCTGACGATACAAATATCCTCTTTTCTGGTGATAATTTAATGGAACTATTGCAGGAGATCACAACAGAAATAAGTAAATTAATAATATGGTTCAACAGTAACAAATTATCATTAAACTTGAACAAATCCAAAGTAATATTATTTGGTAACAACAAAACAAACACAGAAATAAATATTCAAATAGATGGGGTTATTATAGAAAGAGTTAAGGAAATCAAATTTCTTGGAACAACTATTGATGAAAAACTCAGCTGGAAACCACATATAAAAAACATACAATCCAAAGTATCAAGAAGTATTGCAATATTAAAGTCAAACAGTTTCTAGATCACAATTCACTCCGGATTCTTTACTGTTCCCTGGTTTCACCTTATTTAAGTTACTGTGCAGAGTTATGGGGCAATAATTACAAAAATACAATACATTCATTATTCATTCTCCAAAAAAGAGCAGTAAGGATTATACACAAGGCTGGTTACCAGGATCATACAAATACATTATTCTTACAGTCAGAAATACTGAAATTTGCAGATCTGGTGGACTATCAAACAGCACAAATATTATTCCAAGCAAACAATAATCAGCTACCACATAATATTCAAAAACTGTTCACTGAAAGAGATGGGAGTTATAATTTAAGGGGTTTATTTAAATTTAAAAATTATAGGGTGCGCACAACCAAGAAAAGTTTTTGTATTTCTGTTTGTGGGGTGAAGCGGTGGAACAGTTTAAATGAGGAGCTCAAGGGATGTCCAGACATGAAGCGGTTTAAAAAGATATACAAAAAATTGATTTTTCACAAGGTATAATTATGAAGGGGATTAATCATAACTGGCTGTTTACTGTGTATTTTTTTTTATTTTGTTCTTTTTTGAGTCATCGTCTATTTGTTTTGTTTTTATCTTGTTCTTCTCCATTGTGAGTGTGGTATTAGTAGTAAACTTATGTGTAGACATATGGATATACATATATAATTAATTATATGATATAGTCATAGAGAATTGATATCTGAATAGTTGAAGTAATAAGTAATATACATAATATACAGTGTATATATATATATATATATATATATATATATATATATATATATATATATATATATATATATATGTGTGTGTGTGTGTGTGTGTGTGTATAAGGAAGCTAGATAATCAATTTATATTGACTAAAGAAGAGGGGTGGGATTAAATATGTTTATACTTCAGCCCACTCCTTTTTGGACATGTAAACTCAAAACTGCTTAGTGCGTCCTTGTTTGTAATTTTGTTTTGTTTTGATTTTGATATTATATATTATTATTATATTATATATTATTATTAATTATTATGGGGCGGCACGGTGGTGTAGTGGTTAGTGCTGTCGCCTCACAGCAAGAAGGTCCGGGTTCGAGCCCTGTGGCCGGTGAGGGTCTTTCTGTGTGGAGTTTGCATGTTCTCCCCGTGTCCGCATGGGTTTCCTCCGGGTGCTCCGGTTTCCCCCACAGTCCAAAGATATGCAGGTTAGGTTAACTGGTGACTCTAAATTGACCGTAGGTGTGAATGTGAGTGTGAATGGTTGTCTGTGTCTATGTGTCAGCCCTGTGATGACCTGGAGACTTGTCCAGGGTGTACTCCACCTTTCGCCCGTAGTCAGCTGGGATAGGCTCCAGCTTGCCTGCGACCCTGTAGAACAGGATAAAGGGGCTAGGAGATAATGAGATGAAATTAATTATTATATATTATTTATGGTTTATTTTCTAATTTAGTGGCTTTTTATGTGTTCTTGTGCAAATGCTGTTTTGCTTTTCTTGTTTTCTGCTTATTTATTCATTGTTTGTTTACATGTTCGAAATAAACCATCATCATCATCATAAAATAAGAAAGTATGTCCCCTATGATTTTGGTGTAGAGCAGAGGAAAAAAATGGGTGGGGGAGGGGCAGTTTCTGTCCCGCTCAATCCACAGAAATAACGTCAGAGAGCAAATGATCTTGCGAGCGCAGTGAGTTTCAAAGATGGACACAGTGCCGAAGATGAAAATGACAAACTCCTGATGTGTCGTGTTCTGTGTCAAACGGCTGATTAGCTGTATTGGAGCTGTTAGAGAGCAGCAACTGCAAGTCATGCAGATTCGTCATTCGAGATGACATGCTTTGCAGGCTGCTTTAGAACATCCCCACACCAAAACTAGCTCTATCAGTATTTACTCACCATGGAAACGAGTTTAATCTTTAACTGAACCACACTCCTATCTGTCATTACAGTTTAAATCTTCATATTAGTGGAGCTCCTTTGGCCCCCGTGAGTGGGTCCCCATAGGCACAGAGTGTGGAGACGTAAAGAAACTCATTGAGTTGTTTTCTGATGGTTTCAGTCCTGTGTGTGTGTGTGTGTGTGTGTGTGTGTGTGTGTGTGTGTGTGTGTGTGTGTCCCTGCCACCCCAGGAAACCCAACAGCTGAGTAGTGAGTAACCCATCTGTGGCAGTGGGGGCGTGGCCAGGCATCCGTCTGTAAATGGAGGGCAGAGTCAGGGAAGGTAAGTGGTGGAATCACGGCACCTGATGGGAATTAACCTGTGTTTGTGTGTCTTCCCCAGTGACCGCGCCCTTTAAAAGGAAGGAGAGAGCAGAGAAAGGGAGCTCTCTCCCCAACCAGAAGACTTGTGTGTGTGCGTGTGTGGCTGGGAGAGTGTAAAAGGCAAAGCTGAAAATAAAAAATTTTTGAGAACTCAGTTCTGGCCTGCCGTGCTTCTGTGCTCCACCCACCTGGTCAGATACCTTACAACACCATCGAGTTGTTTTCTGATGGTTTTGGTCCTGTGTGTGTGTGCGTGTGTGTGCCTGCCACCCCAGGAAACCCAACAGCTGAGTAGTGAGTAATCCATTGAGTTGTTTTCTGATGGTTTCGGTCCTGTGTGTGTGTGCCTGCCACCACAGGAAACCCAACAACTAGTGAAGTAGAGTAGTAGTCAGGACAGTATAGTAGTGAGTAACTTGTCACTGTTGTCGCCCGGCATTTTGTGCAACATAAGGAAACAGTATAGTAACTATAACAGGAGAAAAATAAAACAAAAGAGGCTGGCTATGATATAAGAAAATTCTACAACCCAGAAACAGATGGGAGCTCCGCTTTTAGTACCTAAATCTATATATTACATATTACTGTAACAGTCAAATAAACTGAACTGACTTGTTGCAGAGGTGTACAGATGCATCAGGAATTGTTTAAACATTTTTGCTGTTACAGTAATACATTTTTTTTATTTTGTGGCCTTATCTGTGAACATATGGGTTAGAGGACAGGTAAGACGATGGTGAAGTGAAGTATGTCCGATTTGTGTCCTTACTACTTGCTTGGATACTTATTGAATGTACTATGAGTTCTATGGGGAAGCCATGGCCTAATGGTTAGAGAAGCAACTTTGGGACCAAAAGGCTGCAGGTTTGATTCCCTGGACCAGCAGGAATGGCTGAATTGCTTAAACAAGGTACCTAACTCCAAACTGCTCCCCAGGGTATGTTGTATGTTACTCTGGATAAGAGCATTTGCTCAATGCCTGTAATGTACTGTAAAATGTTACAGTTGGGTTGTAGTTACGGTACTTGACCATCATTAATACACACTGAGATTTTGGATGCAGCCATTGTTTATTAGCTCATTAATGTGAATGTGTGGTGCTAATGATATGTTTACATTTCATTCCTTCATTTATCATTAGGAATTGCTTGTTTAGGGTCATGTTGGCTCAATTTAGGACCCTAGTTTGCTTCTATTTCGTGAAATAAAACCAACCCCCCCAGGGAAATAACTACACGAACAGGATTAAACAATGTTCATCTCTAATTGAGGGTAATTATGCACTCGAGTGATGTAGCTGAGGTGGAGGAACTGTCTAAGCCAGAATTCACACACCATACTGACAATAAGTGTTGTAGTCAAGTCACTAAACCTCGAGTCCAAGTCCAGTCTCGAGTCCCCAGTGTTCAAGTCTGAGTCATTCAAGAAAATTTCGAGTCGAGTCCACTACTGATCCGAGTCGAGTCCAACACAAATGACATGGCTGTCACACACTATCCAAAACCACATTGGTAGCTTTGAGTAGTGTGGAGATGTATGTCCCATACCATAGCCTACAATAAATTCACAAAAAAATATGTCTTCTATCAGGAATAATGAGGAAAAGGCTGTCAAGACCTAAATAGCTTATGCATCTTATCTTATTATGGCATATCTGACTCCAATTTATGATTCTGAATGCAGTTAATGCACGAGTCCAAGTCCAAGTCAAGTCAAGTCACGAGTCAGACTCGAGTACTACAAGCCTGCTGACAATGCTGAGTTTTAAAGCCAAACATAAACGCAGATCCGGATACAGATACAGATAGCGGCATTGTGTTACAGCCCTGCTTTCTCGTAAACAATCCCTTTAATTTTGTTCCTCTGATTATGTCGAAGGAGATATTGCAATAAGTCGACGGCGCTGCGAAGCAGAGCTAACACTGTAAAATTTGCATGAGCAAAACAAAACAAACAAACCTCAAGAGCCAGTCTGATTGGTGGCGGAGTAAATATTGGCGACGGAAAATTGTCACCCTTCAGAGAAGCAGCTTTACTGATTAATTTGAACGGGCTGCATGCGGACACAGTTTAGAGCAAGTTTGTCAGAAAAACAGGAGTTATAAGTGCAATAAATATTAATAGCGCTGTGATTTATCTTATCCTGCACAAGAGCTAGTGGTCAGAGACATCATTTCCTCCGCTGTTTAATTATTCATGATGACTGAAGCGTCTCCAATCACGTGCATGCAGTGTTTTTCGTTCAAGCAACCAGAGTTCAAATTTTTGTTTCAGATAAAACCCCCCCCCAAAAAACAAAAAATAAAAAACCCACAACAACCCAAAAGTTATTCAGCAGAGGCTTCGCCATCGAAGGCTCCAGCGTACCGTATGCTTAATTATAACCTGCTGCTGTGGAATATGGAAAGGTGCTGAATACATTTTAGGGTTCACTGAGAAAAGGGAACGACATTTGCATTGCTTTATGCAGGTGCTTTCTTTGACCTGTCAAAGTGCAATCGTGTTATTGACTTGTAGACTTACCACACTCCTCAAACAAAATGCCCTCTTTTACACCCTTTCTCACTAATAAATAGACTTTTGACACTTTTTTCTTTTTTCTTTTCAGAGCATGCAAATTGGAGGTCTTTTTGGCAGGCTGAGAAAACAGTCGCGATACCCCCCCCCAAAAAAAACAAAAAAAAAACAAAAACAAAAACAAAAAACACAACCTTCTTTTACAGGAACACAAAAACCACCAAAGCTGTACTTTTTTTTTCATCATATGGAACATTAACATGACATTATCATACTTGCATACTTGCGACGATCATTAAACCGAGAGAAAGCAATTAAATAAACTCAATTGTGCTCTTAAGTCATGGATGTACACTCAAATTTCAGCCCTGCAGTACGAAACAGGATATAACTCGACACATTTGAGACCTTTGGAGCAACCGTAGCCTGTGGGTACGCTAATACGCTAAGAATCATCATTTACAGTCTAATTTATAACACCAAATGATCCCATTTTCCAAAATGGAAAATTCTAAACAGTTTCAGCAGATCTATTATCGCTAATGATCCTAGAGACAAATGGACGGCTGTACTATTGAATCCTACGTCTCCATTATTACTTTAACACAATTTAATGTTAAAAAAGGCACTAAGGAAAACAAAACACTCATTAGAAATGAATGAACAGCTGCCTCGTGTTCATAATTGTGCACGCGGGGCGATATTAACCGTGCCGGAGAATGAATCTCGAAATGAGTGAAGGACAATTTACTCTTAAACTTTGTTGTCCTGGACACGTCAGGAGTAACAGAAACCTCAGAAGATCATTCAGAGCAATGTTTCAGAGATTATACGCCTGTGAAAATCTCAGATTATACACAGATTATCCTGATGATCAAAGTGGAAGTGTGTCTTCATAACCTCGCCCTCATTCTTCTTCCTTCTCGTTGCCACTTTTTATTAAATTGTTTGAGTGATGAAGTGAATCGGGCCCCCATTTAGCTTCATTACCTCACCGTTTCTGAATTATGGGCTTTTCCTGCCCTCATTAATCGTAAGGTGATAATTAGAGCGTCCACTCGTGAGCTGCTGCAATCTGCCCCAACCTTGTACCAACCTTGTTTTAACTCGCTCTTGTTGACTTTCCCTTTTGACTTAGAAGTGTGTGTAATGGTCATCACGTAAGTGGCCACTTGAAGTTCAAGAAGTTCAAGTGTGTGTGTGTGTGTGTGTGTGTGTGTGTGTGGTAGGAATTGAGTTTTTCAATCAACTTGAAATGTGTGGAGTAGATTTCTATATTTCAAACAACGTATGTATCACAAGTTACTCACTTGTTACTTATCGAACTAACCTGCCAAGTAGCTGGTTTGCAGTTGACCCAATGTGTACAGTGGTGCTTGAAAGTTTGTGAACCCTTTAGAATTTTCTATATTTCTGCATAAATATGACCTAAAACATAATCAGATTTTCACACAAGTCCTAAAAGTAGATAAAGAGAACCCAGTTAAACAAATGAGACAAAAAAATTATACTCAGGCATTTATTTATTGAGGAAAATGATCCAATATTACATATCTGTGAGTGGCAAAAGTATGTGAACCTTTGCTTTCAGTATCTGGTGTGACCCCCTTGTGCAGCAATAACTGCAACTAAATGTTTCCGGTAACTGTTGATCAGTCCTGCACACCGGCTTGGAGGAATTTTAGCCCATTCCTCCGTACAGAACAGCTTCAACTCTGGGATGTTGGTGGGTTTCCTCACATGAACTGCTCGCTTCAGGTCCTTCCACAACATTTCCATTGGATTAAGGTCAGGACTTTGACTTGGCCATTCCAAAACCTTCACTTTATTCTTCTTTAACCATTCTTTGGTAGAACGACTTGTGTGCTTAGGGTCGTTGTCTTGCTGCATGACCCACCTTCTCTTGAGATTCAGTTCATGGACAGATGTCCTGACTTTTTCCTTTAGAATTCGCTAGTATAATTCAGAATTCATTGTTCCATCAATGATGGCAAGCTGTCCTGGCTCAGATGCAGCAAAACAGTCCCAAACCATGATACTACCACCACCATGTTTCACAGATGGGATAAGGTTCTTATGCTGGAATGCAGTGTTTTCCTTTCTCCAAACATAACACTTCTCATTTAAACCAAAAAGTTCTATTTTGGTCTCATCCGTCCACAAAACATTTTTCCAATAGCCTTCTGTCTTGTCCACATGATCTTTAGCAAACTGCAGACAAGCAGCAATGTTCTTTTTGGAGAGCAGTGGCTTTTTCCTTACAACCCTGGCATGCACACCATTGTTGTTCAGTGTTCTCCTGATGGTGGACTCATGAACATTAACATTAGCCAATGTGAGAGAGGCGTCCAGTTGCTTAGAAATTACCCTGGGGTCCTTTGTGACCTTGCCGACTATTGCATGCCTTGCTCTTGGAGTGATCTTTGTTGGTTGACCACTGCTGGGGAGGGGAACAATGGTCTTGAATTTCCTCCATTTGTACACAATCTGTCTGACTGTGGATTGGTGGAGTCCAAACTCTTTAGAGATAGTTTTGTAACCTTTTCCAGCCCGATGAGCATCAACAACACTTTTTCTGAGGTCCTCAGAAATCTCCTTTGTCCGTGCCATGATACACTTCGACAAACATGTGTTGTGAAGATCAGACTTTGATAGATCCCTGTTCTTTAAATAAAATAGGGTGCCCACTCACACCTGATTGTCATCCCATTGATTGAAAACAGACTGACTCTAATTTCACCTTCAAATTAACTGCTAATCCTAGAGGTTCACATACTTTTGCCACTCACAGATATGCAATATTGGATCATTTTCCTCAATAAATAAATGACCAAGTATAATATTTTTGTCTCATTTGTTTAACTGGGGTCTCTTTATCTACTTTTAGGACTTGTGTGAAAATCTGATGATGTTTTAGGTCATATTTATGCAGAAATATAGAAAATTCTAAAGGGTTCACAAACTTTCAAGCACCACTGTACACTAGTGATTTAATTCCTGTGTAATACCTACTTTGGCAGTTTTTATCACTTTCTCATGAGAGGCACTTTTTTTTAAAAGCTAGTTCAACTGTTGGAACACCGTCGAGTTCGTCAGTTTAACGTCTCTCTCACCGACCAATCAAAATCAAGAAAGGGGCAGGACTTATGATATTAATTTACAACTCTTGCACCAGGCAGTGGTACTATCCCAGCTGCTTTCTTGCATGGTTTATCTCATGCACCAGATTCTCATGTCGAGAGCTACGAATGACAGGACTCAAATTCTTTCCATTGTTTTTGCGTTTTTGCATTGTAATGAGTCGTTTGAAAGTAAATAGAGACTTGATGTTCAGAAGGAATGCAGAAGTGCTAGAATGTGTTTTTTGTAACCTAATGGTGATAAGTGTCAGATTTTTCTTGGCTAGAAGTGTCCGGGGCACTGTAAGTGACAGGGTTTTCAATAGTGTCCAGACCACGCCTTTAAACAAAAGCACTCACCTATAAAACTTAAGAAAAGTAAGAAACAATTAAATAATAATAATAATGATCAATCCAAAATGAGAAAGGACTATTGAAATTTTAAATTATAATAAAAAAAGATTGACATAATTTATAATAAAGAAACTAGATAGAGACTGGGACTAAAGTCGCAGTAATTTGCGCTAGCTCTAACAAACTGGGATGTCTGGTCACTGTAACCTCTAGATCCAGAACGGTTAGAGATAGAGAATAATGTTGGTGAGGAAAAGTTGCACCCTGAACAAAATTAAAAACAAACAGATTGAAAATATAATAAAAATTTACAGAATTATAAGTGATTGAAAAAAAATCCCATTTTTCATGGATCATTCCGGATCAGTGATCCAGATCAGCACCAAAAGTCAAAGCAATGTAATTCAGCCCAGAGGTATTCTTCATGCGAAATTTGGTGATGATTGGTTGAAAACTGTGGGAGAAATAACGTCTTTAAAAAAAAAAGTTAGGATAATAATACAGTGGTGCTTGAAAGTTTGTGAACCCTTTAGAATTTTCTATATTTCTGCATAAATATGACCTAAAACATCATCAGATTTTCACACAAGTCCTAAAAGTAGATAAAGAGACCCCAGTTAAACAAATGAGACAAAAATATTATACTTGGTCATTTATTTATTGAGGAAAATGATCCAATATTGCATATCTGTGAGTGGCAAAAGTATGTGAACCTCTAGGATTAGCAGTTAATTTGAAGGTGAAATTAGAGTCAGTCTGTTTTCAATCAATGGGATGACAATCAGGTGTTAGTGGGCACCCTATTTTATTTAAAGAACAGGGATCTATCAAAGTCTGATCTTCACAACACATGTTTGTCGAAGTGTATCATGGCACGGACAAAGGAGATTTCTGAGGACCTCAGAAAAAGTGTTGTTGATGCTCATCGGGCTGGAAAAGGTTACAAAACTATCTCTAAAGAGTTTGGACTCCACCAATCCACAGTCAGACAGATTGTGTACAAATGGAGGAAATTCAAGACCATTGTTCCCCTCCCCAGCAGTGGTCAACCAACAAAGATCACTCCAAGAGCAAGGCATGCAATAGTCGGCAAGGTCACAAAGGACCCCAGGGTAATTTCTAAGCAACTGGACACCTCTCTCACATTGGCTAATGTTAATGTTCATGAGTCCACCATCAGGAGAACACTGAACAACAATGGTGTGCATGCCAGGGTTGTAAGGAAAAAGCCACTGCTCTCCAAAAAGAACATTGCTGCTTGTCTGCAGTTTGCTAAAGATCATGTGGACAAGCCAGAAGGCTATTGGAAAAATGTTTTGTGGATGGATGAGACCAAAATAGAACTTTTTGGTTTAAATGAGAAGTGTTATGTTTGGAGAAAGGAAAACACTGCATTCCAGCATAAGAACCTTATCCCATCTGTGAAACATGGTGGTGGTAGTATCATGGTTTGGGACTGTTTTGCTGCATCTGAGCCAGGACAGCTTGCCATCATTGATGGAACAATGAATTCTGAATTAAACCAGCGAATTCTAAAGGAAAAAGTCAGGACATCTGTCCATGAACCGAATCTCAAGAGAAGGTGGGTCATGCAGCAAGACAACGACCCTAAGCACACAAGTCGTTCTACCAAAGAATGTTTAAAGAAGAATAAAGTGAAGGTTTTGGAATGGCCAAGTCAAAGTCCTGACCTTAATCCAATGGAAATGTTGTGGAAGGACCTGAAGCGAGCAGTTCATGTGAGGAAACCCACCAACATCCCAGAGTTGATGCTGTTCTGTATGGAGGAACGGGCTAAAATTCCTCCAAGCCGGTGTGCAGGACTGATCAACAGTTACCGCAAACGTTTAGTTGCAGTTATTGCTGCACAAGGGGGTCACACCAGATACTGAAAGCAAAGGTTCACATACTTTTGCCACTCACAGATATGTAATATTGGATCATTTTCCTCAATAAATAAATGCCTGAGTATAATTGTTTTTTTCTCATTTGTTTAACTGGGTTCTCTTTATCTACTTTTAGGACTTGTGTGAAAATCTGATTATGTTTTAGGTCATATTTATGCAGAAATATAGAAAATTCTAAAGGGTTCACAAACTTTCAAGCACCACTGTAATAATAATAATAATAATAATAATAATAATAATAATAATAATAATAAAGTAGAAAGATCCTGAACAATTTGTGCTACTGCTGCTAGTGCAAATTAATAAATAAATATAAATGTAATTTTAAATAAGAGAAATATTGTTACAATGTGATAATTTTTTTTCTACAGGTCACTGTTTTGTTTATATGTACGTATATGGTTTACTATATTCTTTACTATCTACTTTTATTTGTTTGTTTGCTAATTGCGAAGCAGCTAACACAGTAAACTATGAAAATGCATCGCAATGTCTGTGGACTGAGGTGTTAGTTTTGCAAAAGAAAATAAAGCACACAGTTTGTAGCCAGATTAATCCGCAATTAAATATTTGCAGCAAATGAAATTCTGTGCACTTAAACACATCTGGAGTGAGAAATCGCAAATCTCATACAAGCGGTTTGATCTGCCATTTTCTTTTCTTTTTCTGGAAATTTTCATCAGATCATAATGCCTTCTGGGTCGGTTCTGCTCCTGAGGTGTACTCTGATGTTGAGGCAATCCCTCTGGGCTCCAGAAACTCATCAAACACACTTGGCTTGCGATGATAAACTGAAGAAATGTCCTGTATGATGGCGATGGAGAAACCATCAAGGGGAAATGATGAGGGTGAGTCGATAAGCGTTGTGTTAAAATCAATACCGGAGTATGACCCGGGCTCTGATTTCCAGGAGCATCGTCACACAGCAATCACCGTTATACAGTGGTGAGGGACGGAAATGGTCTTCATCATAGTTAAACTCATCATAGTGCTGTCTTTACTGTTCTCTGGAGACCAGATAAAACACACACACACACGCACACGTGCAGTTTGTCAGGCGTATAATCCATCTTCAGTCAATTATTATGTTGTTATGACCTGATTAAAAGTTTTGGACGATTAGCATTGAGTTTGTAAGAAGAACATTCAGGTTCTGGTTGAAAAGAAGGTGTGGCTTTGTTTATTCTTGGAAGTCTGGGCAGGTTAACATAATGAACAGGTTTGAGAGGACGTAAAGGTTTTTGAGAATGTTTTGGTGTCCTTGGATTCACTCATTCATGTATGAATTCTGGAAAACAGACAACTAATACGATCACGTTTTTACTGAATTTGGGTGAAATGAAATAACTGAAATAACCTTGAATTGAATCTCTGCCTGAACAGATGTTGTGTACAGAATCAGTTTTACAAACAGGGATGTCGAAAATCATACGAGCTAAATGTGATTCCCTCACACGGTAAACATCAGGCTTTGAATAGTTCAGTGTCTGCAATCATCATCATCAAAACAGAGAAGAGCGCTTTCATTCACCAGCCCCTTTAATAGGAACTTGTTATTGGTTCTAAGATCCCTGTTATTGGCTGCAGGACTGGAACCTAATGTGTTCTTCTACTGTTGCTTTTCTGCTGAGATGCTTTTCTGCTCACCACGGTTGTAATGAGTGATTATATATCCTTCCTAGCAAAAAAGCTCAAACCAATCTGGCCATTAAGCAATGAAAATATTTGTTGCTACAATTGTATTTAATGCTGTACTGCCTTTCAGATTTTTCAAGTGTAGGTCATAAAAAGAATTTTCCCCGGCACCTAATTATTTTTGTTTAGTGGACCGAAAGCTACTGAATTCAAATCACAGACTTCCAATTTTATTCATTTTTTAAAAACAGAACAATTAATGAATTTATTTCCATGTGGCCCTAAATTCTCCGCTATTTTTTCCAGCTTCACTACGTCATGCATCACATCACGTGGTGGGCTTTCCCCGTTCACTCAAGGCATTGTGAGAAACAAATTTGAAACAGGAGAGAAAAATGGAGGGCGTGAGTGTGCGAATGAAACGTGAAAGACTGACTACAGTAACGGAAAGAAAGTGAAAAGAAAAGATGTTATATTATATACGAAGGAAAGGAAACGCAGGACCAAACTAATAAATATCGGCGGTCAGCGAGCACCTCGGTGTGATCAGCTGTTCGTTTAGCGACAAAATGATGGAACTGTCAGTGCACGCTCAAAGGTAAATCTGCGCAAACACACACGCACAGACTTCCTCTGTCTGCTTGACTGCGCAAAACAAGCGATTTCATGCTCATAATTTGCTTTAATCCCCTCAAATTAAATAACTTCCCAGCCACAGAATGGTCTGATATTTTGTGAGATATTACAGAAATAAACATATGTCACGATGACCACATTTCAGAGGGAACTAAATTTCACCGGTTTTATGAAATCGAAAGGCCGTTTAGCTTTAAGAAAGACTCAACAAATAAATTAATATATCAGTTAAATGAAGAACACACAGCGGAAAGTTAGCGGAAGTCATGTTGATGAACAGGAGGAACAACAGGTAAAGACTGACGGAAGTCTTGCCGCAAGTCCAACATACAAAAAGGACCTCAACCACTTAACCAACGCTGCAAACATTGTCCTTGACAAAAAGCTTGTCATGAACTTCAGGCCACGAGGTCCTCTATCCATGAAATGCAGAACCTGCTCAGACATCTCAAATGAGGAGATGCACAGGGTTTCCGTCAAAAAGTTGGGTTTAATAAAACTGACTGGAACTCAAAAATCGTTGTGATTGTCTTTTGAAAATAGTTGTTCAGACAACAAGAGCGAGAAGTTTGCTGGAGAGACAAGTCTTTGCTTTTTTTTTTTAATTTTCCAAATAACCAAGCTTTATTTCTGAGTCAGATCAATTTGAAAACTTTTATGAGATCAACGATTATCATTTTTACAGTGAATGTTTTTAGTTTTTCACACCATTCAGTGTAAACTCTAGAGATTGTTGTTTGTGTGTGAAAACCCCAGGAGGAGATCAGCATTTTTGGAAATACTCAAACCAAAAATACTCATCTGACTCAAACCAACACCCATGCCACACTTTGAGATCAGAATTTTTCCTCTTCTGATGTGTGAACATTGGGAACATTAATTAGCTGAATCTCTTGATTTGTATCTGCATGATTTTATGCGTCAACGGATCGGCTGATTAGAGAACCGCATCAAACTGTTGTACAGGTGGATGAAGGGGTGTTTCTAATAAAATGGCCGGCGAGTGTTTACACTCGATGCAGAAATGACCTCATAAAAATATAGAAGAAGGAGAGAAGTGAGCAGCGATCAAGAGTTGGTTCCTCTAATGGTGTTTATAGGGTTAAACAAACTTGTGCAATATGCTTCACTCAAAAAAAAGTGTAATAACTAAAATACTTAAAACGAGGCCAAGCTTGAATATTTCCCACGAGGCCGCGTTTTTTTCTCGTGCCTGACGGAGATCAGAGCGTTTTATAGAGCAGGGATATTAGATTACTCTTACAGCGTCTGTTTAGGCTCCATGCTGATCGCTGTCAACCATGAATAATCACCTTCTGCCAGACTGCACGTTCTGTCCATCAGGGGGTCAAACGGCAATACAGGCTGGCAAAAAGTCGCCGCGGTAACCAGGACAGCATTGTGCATCTGCATGTGTGTGTGTGTGTGTGTGTGTGTGTGTGTGTGTGTGTGTGTGAGAGAGAGACAGAGAGAGAAGTAGAGTTGATTTGGATCATCTCAGTGTCATGCTGTTACAGGAAAATAATCAACAGTGGAGTACTGTGTAATGAAGCAAAGTTACTCTTAACACCCCGACCTTGATTATTTTCCTGGACCAACACATCCTGAAGTGTTTTATTCCTCTTATACCATAGCAACTAACATTTTTTTGGAAATGTAATTGATTGAATAATATACTTTCAGACTTTTTATCCATTACGAGTTACAGTTAATATTGTGGAATGTGTCCACGGAACAAGTGAGTTCCTCTTCTCACTTGTATACAGCATTAGCCCCTTGTTTTTTTCTTTTACTTAAAGGTAATAAGACACAAACAAACAAACCAAATTATTATTTTTTGTTTGTTTCTGTTTCCGGTTGAGAGTACGCTGGGGGCATTCTGGCTGCCGCTTCTCACCGGAGCTTTTTATTTTATTTTATTTTCCCTTTTGTTTTTCTGTTTTGTGTTTGTGTAGTTTCATGTTTGTTTTTGTTTGAGTGTTTTGTCCGCCGGTTGTGGTGTAGCTCCGGACCCAGTTTTGGGCGTCGGTTCTCTCCAGGCCTTGGTTCGCTCCTCGCTATGGGCTGCAGTGAGGCCGTTGCTCATTTTAACATTGCGGTTGTCCAGTGCTCTGTGTGGTGGTGCTTTTGTGCTTGGCGCGGTGTTTGGAGTGATGTTGCTTGGTGGCTGTGCAGGTGGTGTGGGACTTGTTTTCATGTGCCTTTTGGTGGGACTATGGCAGCTGCACCATTGGAATGACATCCTGACCTTCTTTTGGTGGACTTTTTTTTCCCTTTCCTTATAATTAATTATAATTCATTATAATTACCTTGGGTATGAGAAAGGTGCTATATAAATTTAACTGATTATTATTATAAACAAACAAACAAAATCCTCAGCATGTAACTACAAAATGTAAACTCGCCTGTCCTGAAGATGATGCTGAAAAACTTGAACTTTACACAAAAAGTGTAAAGTTTAATCCATTTATGTGGAGTCTGAGTCATGGTACGAGAACCTGTGGATGAGTGGTAACTATGGAAATTATTAAAAATAATAATAAATATATAAATAAATAATAATAAATAAATAATAAATAATAATAATAAACAACTTTATTAACCACAGAAATCTTTCAGTTGACACTGATTTCCAAAGATAGTGTGCAATAATAACATTTAACCATAAAACAAATCATAAGTATGTTAATTCTTAAAACAATATCCTGTTTGATATAATGAATATTAATAATCCAAATCTAAATACTAATAATATTCATCTTCATGTGTAATGTCTCAATGTCTCAATTCATGAGAAATGTGGAGATATAATGTAGAACTGTAGTAATAATGAATATCAGGACGAATGCATTAATATGTAGTATAAACCTGCACTACTGTCAGAGCTGCTGTTACAGAGAACTAATCAACACCATCTGACCAATCAGAGTGCAGAATTTAACAGTGCTGTGGTTTTATTTATTGTTTATATAAAACAAGGTCATATTAAGCATCCAGGATTAAAAACATCAAAACTGTTCAATGGCATCAACAAGAGGTTTTTGTTATATAACATGTTAATAGATGGTTAATAAATGATTTATTAATCAGTTATAGATGCTTTGTAAACTATTAGCATGCTGAAGCAATGTACCATGATGAAATGGATGTTTTGTCTTGTTAAATGCAATAGAGAGAAAAAAGAGCGGCTGGTGATGAGCGACTGTTTACATGAATGAGAGCAACTTGTTTCACAAACATTCCACAACATCAAGTGAAGCTATGGTAGAAATGGATAAAAGTGCAATGTAGTTACTGCTCTTTAATTTTCAATCATTTGCAAATTGCTGTGGTATAAAAGGAATAAAACACTTCACTATGATTGCTGTAAATTCGCTTGACCACATAAACTTGTGCTTGATTATTTTCCTGTCACTGCACACCCCCGAGTGTTTTATTCTTGACTTAAATGCTAAGTTAAAGTTGAGACACTGTTGAGAGACCTGGAAAGACAATGTCCAATCGTTAGCTGTTAGTTAGTTAGTTAATGATGTTTTGTTAGTTGTTAGTTAGTTAATTACATTAATTGTTCACTGTGGTTAGTTGTTAGACAGTTAATTAATTTGGTTAGTTGTTAATTTGTTAATTATTTTTGTTAGTTGTTAGTCAGTTAATATGTTTAGTTAGTTAATTCATGTGTTTAGTTGTTAGCTTTGGTCAGTTGTTAGTTAATTCATGTGTTTAGTTGTTAGCTTTGGTCAGTTGTTAGTTAATCAAGCAATAATCAATCAATCAATCAATCAATCAATCAATCAATCAATCAATCAATCAATCAATTAGTTAGTTAGATAGGTTAGTTGGTTAATTAGTTAGTTAGTTAGTTAGTTAGTTAGTTAGTTAGTTAGTTATTCTGTTACTTGATTTGGTTAGTGGTTAGTCTGTTACTTAATTTAGTTAGTTGTTAGTCTGTTACTTAATTTGGTTAGTTGTTAGCTAGCTAGTAAATTTTGTTAGATAATTTGGTGAGTTGTTATTCTGTTACTTAATTTTGTTAGTTGTTAGCTAGCTAGTAATTTTTTTAGTTGTTAGTTAATTTAGTGACTTGTTTGTTAGTTACTTAATTTGGTTAGTTGTTAGCTAATTTGGTTAGTTGTTTGTTAGTTACGTAATTTGGTTAGTTGATAGCTTTGGTTAGTTCTTTGTTAGTTACTTAATTTGGTTAGCTGTTAGGTTTGGTTAGTTGTTTGTTAGTTACTTAATTTGGTTAGCTGTTAGCTTTGGTTAGTTGTTATTTAGTTAATAATTTTTTGTGAGTTGTTAGTCAGTTAATTTGGTTAGTTAGTTAATTTGTTTAGCTGCTAGCTTTGGTTAGTTGTTGATCAATTAGTTGCTTAGTTAGTTTAGTTGTTAGATAATTAGTTGTTAGTTAATTAATTTGTTTAGTTGTTAGCTTTGGTTGGTTGCTAGTTAATCAATTAGTAGTTAGTTAGTTAGCTAGTTAGTTAGTTGTTAGTTAGTTAGTTAGTTGTTACTTAATTTGGTTAGTTGGTAGCTTTGGCCAATTGTTAGTTAGTGAATAAATTTTTGTTAGTTGTTAGTAAGTTAATTTGGTGAGTTGTTTGTTAGTTACTTAATTTGGTTAGTTGTTAGTTAGTTAATACAGTTTGTGATAGGGCTGCACAATTAATCAAATTTAATCGAAAATCGCGATTTTGGCTGCCACGATTAAATTAAATGAAAATCGCGATTTATTTCCATTTAAAATGCGAGCTCTGCTGCATATCTGATCAAGCACTTTTTGACCAGTACGCCGCCAAACCATTAGGGGGCGAACCAACGCATGTAAGGTTTCATTACTCCGCCTAAATAAGCAAGCAAGCCAAGTGCGCAGAGCTTCAGTGCAGCGGTATCTTCAAGGGGTGATAGCGTGAGAGTAGGTAACAGATTGAGGTGCGAGAGAAAAGCTAACTATGTCGGAACAACAGACTATTTAGCACTGGAGGCAATGCTGTGACCTGCCTTCGCTCATGTTTAAAGCCAGAGCATGTTGATAGGCTGCTCTTTCTAGCTAAAAACTTGTAGGCCTCAGTATAATGCTATGTAATTGTTGCAACTGAGTTTTCAGTTCCTTCATCCTTTGGTAATTTCTTGGATAAATTTCATTTATTTGTCATTTGGAAATCAGAATTTCTCTTTTAAATTTCATTCTGCACTGAAAGCTGTTCATATTGGTTGTTTGAATATAGTGAAATAAAATTTAAGTGATTTCCCTAACATCAAGAATAATCGTGATTAATAATCGTGATTACAATTTTGATCAAGATAATCGTGATTATCATTTTTTCCATAATCGTGCAGCCCTAGCTTGTGAGTTGTTAGTCAGTTAATTTGGTTAGTTGTTAGTTAATTAATTTGGTTATTTATTTATTTTTTAGTTATTCATTTGTTAATTAGTTGTTAGTTTGATGGATAATTTGGGTAGTTAGTTTTTTGTGAGTTGTTAGTAAATTCATTTGGTTAGTTGTTATTAAATTAATTATTTTTGTCAGTTGTTAGTGAATTAGCTGTTAGTTAGTTAGTTAGTTAGTTAGTTAGTCAGTTAGTTCATTAGTTAGATTATTTGGTTTGTTATTAGCTTTGGTTAGTTGTTTGTTAGTTGTTATTCACTTAAAAAGTGTAATAACTAAAATACATTAAATGAGGCCAAGCTCGACTCTTTCCCATGAGGCCATGTTTTTCTGTTGCCTGATGGAGATGAGAGTGTTTGATAGAGCAGAGATATTAGATTACTCTTACAGTCTCTGCTTGGTTAGTTGTTATATTTCATGTCTCCTCCATTTCTGAATTTTAATTTTTATTTGTAAAGACAAATTGTGGGGCGGCACAGTGGCGTAGTGGTTAGCACTGTCATCTCACAGCAAGAAGGTCCGGGTTCGAGCCCCGTGGCCGGCAAGGGCCTTTCTGTGCGGAGTTTGCATGTTCTCCCCGTGTCCGCGTGGGTTTCCTCCGGGTGCTCCGGTTTCCCCCACAGTCCAAAGACATGCAGGTTAGGTTAACTGGTGACTCTAAATTGACTGTAGGTGTGAATGTGAGTGTGAATGGTTGTCTGTGTCTATGTGTCAGCCCTGTGATGACCTGGCGACTTGTCCAGGGTGAACCCCGCCTTTCGCCCGTAGTCAGCTGGGATAGGCTCCAGCTCGCCTGCGACCCTGTAGAACAGGATAAAGCGGCTACAGATAATGAGATGAAAAGACAAATTGTATTATTATTGTATGTCAATGTGTGTGTGTGTTATTCCTGTGAAATGGTTATGGGTACACACAAAACACACCCACACATACATGTGAACTGAACAGTGTTTTTTTTTTTGTGGATGTGCTCAGCACATCCACACTCGAGCATTAGCACAGAGGATTTCAGTACAAGAGTTTAAACTGACATGAATTCGAGTCCAGGTCAGATTTGTCTCTTTAATCGCAGCTTTTCTGTGTCCTCTTTCATATTAAAATTCGCCTCTGGGGTCCGAGGAGGCGATTTAAATTCATAAGGAGAGTGTCAGGGCTCTGGTCAGATGAGGTTTAACGCCTCGCTTTCTCATCCAGATGTGTAATTATTAATTGCTCATATTAGGCTGAAGAATAGCGTTAGAAGACTATGAGGACAGGCTGTGTGTGTGTGTGTGTGTGTGTGGTGCTGAACTCTGAGTGTTATTAATGAGACACTGAATAGCCCTGTGATATGTTTTTTTTATATCACTATTAAACTATTTTTCAGTTTTCCTCCAGGGACCTGAGTGAACTTTAGAAGACGGAGAGACGGTGGGTCTCATGAGACACACACACAGACACACACACACACACACGCAAAAGGAGAATAAAATGCCATGCAGCATCATGTGTTTATTTACGACTGCTGTCCTGTTTAACTCATTTAACCGTGGCCTACTTAAAGTAATAGATGACATGAGGACGTGAGATGTTCCACACATTCATGACTGCAATAATAATAATAATAATAATAATAATAATGATAATTATTATTATTATTTTTAGTCCTACAACTTCTAAATGTACTGTAAATAAATATATGATTTCCCCTCTTGAAGCAGACAGATGCAGTTAAAGACTGAAGTGTAGTTGTGCAAAAAAACAAACAAAAAAAGCAACAATAAATAAATTATTATTCAGGTATAAAAAGTAAAAAAAAAAACTCTCACTGTAAGTTAAGAATATTGATCTGTGCTCTCTGACTGCTCAGTTAGTGTTATCAGTTTTTGCTTTTCACACTCTAGAACCCGTACATCTATGTTTTATGAATAAATAAATAAATGAATTATGAATGACTTTAATGATTTGATTCTTCCTTTTGGCCTTAAACAATCTGATCAACATGATACAAATAACAAATTGATCAGGATGGAGTGAAAAAAAAGAAATGTATCTTCACAAATCACAGACATGTCAACAAGAAAACATCTCATCTCATTATCTGTAGCCGCTTTATCCTGTTCTACAGGGTCGCAGGCAAGCTGGAGCCTATCCCAGCTGACTACGGGTGAAAGGCGGGGTTCACCCTGGACAAGTCGCCAGGTCATCACAGGGCTGACACATAGACACAGACAACCATTCACACTCACATTCACACCTACGCTCAATTTAGAGTCACCAGTTAACCTAACCTGCATGTCTTTGGACTGTGGGGGAAACCGGAGCACCGGAGGAAACCCACGCGGACACGGGGAGAACATGCAAACTCCGCACAGAAAGGCCCTCGCTGGCCACGGGGCTCGAACCCGGACCTTCTTGCTGTGAGGCGACAGCGCTAACCACTACACCACCGTGCCGCCCACAAGAAAACATATTACATATTTTTCTAGTAAAAAAAAATCTCTATGTCGGAGAGCTGATCAGCCGTGGGGATGAAAGTGAAGTGAAAGCGTTGAACATGAGCTCCAGTGACTCACTGGGACACACAGAAGGTGATGGATCAGGAATAAAACACACGGTGTTGTGCTGTTGCAGTAAAATAATCAGTGACAGGTGTGTGAGGTGTGTGATGAAGTTATTTGTGGGCAAAGTTACTGAAGTTAATGATTTTCCTTTGAACAGCCTGTTTTATTCATCTTTACCGCAAGGATCTGCCAGTGATTTCAAATCAGAGAGATACTGCAGGTCATTCATACCTGCTGCTGTCAGGCTGTATAACACCCACAACTTGTAATGTAGCACCAATAACCTGTTTGTCGTTATATTTGCACTACTTCACCACTACTACCTCTGCCATCTCTCATCGATGCAATTATGTACAATAATATAGGCCTTATATATACTGTACATACATACACATTATATATATATATATATATATATATATATATATATATATATATATATATGTGATATCACGAGAGGCTGGCTGGCTCTCGGCGTGACCCTTCAATCATTGCGAGGACACAAAAGTTAAAATAAATCAAGATTTTTAATGTTATGCCAGGAAATTAAACAGAAAAGGTAACTCAAAGTTCAATGTTCAACCGAAGATGGATTCCCAAAAGTCAAACTCAAGCAATGTCTCTGGCTTTAGAACAACAAAATCATAGGCAGGTTTCCTTCGGTCCAAGATCCCGTTCTCAGAACAAACAAAATCTTCTGCCTTACTTTGAGTCCAGTCAACATCCCTGTAGTCTTTAGCCCGTTGGCAACCCATTAGCAGGCATCCATAACACAGGGAATTATTTCAGTGCAAAATCCTTCAGGTAAGAATCCCAGATAAGCTTTCCAACAAATACTCTGCCCAGCAGGTTCCACTCAGCAACGAGAGTCCACGAACCTCTCTCCTCCAGCTTCACACTGAGAGTTTTGAACTCTCACAAAGTCCTCTTGTTCATTAGGCCCTCATTGGCCACAGGTGTGCTGCCGTATTGTGTTCTGAGGGGTGAAGTTCCTAACTCCACCACCAGATGGAGTTATAGCTGCCAGAAGTTGGAGCCATCTGCATGTGACATAGCGCCCCTCGATGACGCAGCCTCTCGGGATATCACACATCCCCCCCCTCGGGACTGATGTCCTCGTCGGGCTGACGGTTGAGAAGAGGGCATCTCGCCGGGACAGGGCATCCGCTTTGCCATGGCGCCTGCCAGCCCTGTGGACAACAGAGAAGTTAATCGCTTGCAAGCTTAAAAACCATCTGGTAACCCTACTGTTTGTCTCTTTGTTCTTGGCCATCCACTGCAGAGGGGCGTGGTCAGAGATCACCGTGAAACGCCGGCCCAGGAGATAGTATTGCAGGGATTCCAGGGCCCAGGTAATGGCGAGACAGTCTTTTTCAACCGTTGAATAGTTCTTCTCTCTGGGGAGTAGTTTTTGGCTTAGATATAGGATGGGATGTTCCTCACCTTCATGTACTTGCACGAGTACAGCCCCCAGTCCCACCTCTGAAGCATCCGTTTGCACCACGAACTCCCTCTTGAAGTCTGGTGCCACCAGAACCGGACTGGAGCAGAGGGCCTGCTTCAGGTTGATGAAGTCTGCCTCCGCCGTGGGATTCCACTTCACCATCCTTGAGTGCCGTTTAGTCGTCAGATCTGTCAGGGGTGCAGCAATGGAGGCAAAATCGGCAATAAAACACTGGTAGTAGCCAACTAGGCCCAAGAACGACCTCACCTGCTTCTTGGTGAGTGGTTTCGGCCAGTCCTGTATGGCCCACAGCTTCGCCTCCTGGGGCTTGACTAGTCCCCAGCCAACGGTGTACCCCAGGTAATTGGTTTCACTGAAGGCCAGTCTGCATTTTTTCGGGTTTGCCGTCAGACCTGCATCCCTGAGGGAATCAAGCACAGCTTGTGCACAGGATAAATGACTGTCCCAATCCGGACTTTGAATGACCACATCATCTAAAAATGCAGCTGCATACCTCTTGTGGGGAGTCAGGACCCGATCCATTAAGCGCTGGAACATGGCCGGCGCTCCATGCAGACCAAATGGGAGCCGTGTGCACTGGTAGAGACCATCTGGGGTGGCAAAGGCCGTCTTCTCCTTTGACGCCGGGGTCAGGGGCACCTGCCAGTATCCTTTTGTCAGGTCCAGTGTGGTGAGGAACTGGGCATGCCCTAAGGAGTCTACTAAGTCATCAACACGGGGCATAGGGTATGAATCAAACTCTGACACCTCATTCAATTTGCGATAATCATTGCAGAATCTCACCGACCCGTCTGGTTTGGGAACCAGGATGATGGGGCTTGCCCAGGTGCTTTTGGACTCTTCGATGACTCCCAGCTATAGCATCTTCCTCACCTCCTCCTGGATAGCCACCTTGCGAGCCTCCGGCACACGATAGGGGTGCTGGGTCACTGTTCGGCCCGGGATGGTGCGGATCTCATGTTGGACCACCTCTGTGTGCCTGGGGAGTGAGGAGAAGACATCTCGGTTGCGGTCCACCAGCTCCAGGGTCATCTGCCGCTGGTGTGGGGATAGGCCTGGCCCCACCTGAACCTCCTCCCTGGCGGGTTCTTTGGACTCTGTCAGGGGCAAACAACCGAACAACGCCTCCCTGGCGTGCCATTTTTTCAAGAGGTTAATGTGATATATTTGCTCAGGTTCTCTTTTATCAGGCTGTCTCACCTTATAATTCACTTCTCCTACCCGCTCGATGACCTCATACGGTCCTTGCCAGGTTGCCAGGAACTTACTTTCCATGGTCAGCACGAGGACCAGCACTCTGTCCCCCAGCTTAAACTCTCTCAGCTGGGCAGGTCGATTGTAGGAGGCCTGCTGTTGCTGTTGAGCAGTCTCCATGTGTTCATGCACTATCGGGTAGACGGCCCTCATTCTCTCCTTCATGGCCCCGACATGCTCGATCAGGGTCCACTGTCTGCAGGGTTGCTCCTCCCAAGCCTCCTTGGCAATGTCCAGCAGCCCTCTGGGTCTGTAAGAAAGCAATAGTTCAAAAGGTGAAAAGCCAGTAGAAGATTGGGGTACCTCTCGTACTGCAAACAGCAGGTATGGAAGCAGCTGGTCCCAATTCCGCCCATCCTCTTCTGTCGCCTTCCTCAGCATGGACTTCAGAGTCCGGTTGAACCATTCGACCAACCCGTCTGTCTGGGGGTGGTAGACAGATGTTTGCAACTGTTTGATTTTCAACAGGGCACACAGTTCTTTCATCACCCGGGACATGAATGGAGTGCCTTGGTCCGTCAATATTTCTTTTGGAATCCCCAGACTGGTGGAGAGGAGGAACAGCTCCTTGGCTATCTGTTTGGAGGTAGCCTTCCTCAGGGGGATGGCCTCAGGGTACCGGGTCGCATAATCCAGGATGACCAGGATGTACTGATGCCCCCGTTCTCAGAACAAACAAAATCTTCTGCCTTATTTTGAGTCCAGTCAACAATCCCTGTAGTCTTTAGCCCGGTGGCAGCCCAGTAGCAGGCGTCCATAACACAGAGAAGTATTTCAGTGCAAAATCCTTCAGGTAAGAATCCCAGATAAGCTTTCCAACAAATACTCTGCCCAGCAGGTTCCACTCAGCAACGAGAGTCCACAAACCTCTCTCCTCCAGCTTCACACTGAGAGTTTTGAACTCTCACAAAGTCCTCTTGTTCATTAGGCCCTCATTGGCCACAGGTGTGCTGCCGTGTTGTGTGCTGAGGGGTGAAGTTCTTAACTCCATCACCAGATGGAGTTATAGCTGCCAGAAGTTGGAGCCATCTGCGTGTGACATAGCGCCCCTCGATGACGCAGCCTCTCGGGATATCACAATATATATATATATATATATATATATATATATAAATAGATAGATGTATATATGTGTGTATACGTATATACAGAGTCTACCTGTAATGTGCAATTTTTCTGAGCCTCTCAATAAGGCAATTTTTCTATACTTTTTCACGGTAGATAATGCAAATAGCCCTCTGTATTTAATCTTTTGTTTGTCTCATCACAGGGCTGACACATAGACACAGACAACCATTCACACTCACACCTACGGTCAATTTAGAGTCACCAGTTAACCTAACCTGCATGTCTTTGGACTGTGGGGGAAACCGGAGCACCCGGAGGAAACCCACACGGACACGGGGAGAACATGCAAACTTCACACAGAAAGGCCCTCGCCGGCCACGGGGCTTGAACCCAGAACCTTCTTGCTGTGAGGCAACAGTGCTAACCACTACACCACTCTCTCTCCCTCTCTCATTCATCCTCTCTCTCTCTGCTACCTCTCTCTCTCTCTCTCTCAGTTGAAAGTCATACAAAGCTTCACCTCTGACTGTTACACTGGAGACTCCTTCTATTATCAGTAAAAATTCCACATTTTCCCAAACCTGATCCCTGTGACTGAGCGGTTACTATAAAAATGATCATGGATTAGAAAAAGCCCATTACATTTTTTTTAATTCCTGAATTGCTGAAACACATTTCCTGAAATTTCCTCTCCTTTTCCCAGAACAGTAAACACACAAATCCCAAAATTCCTGCTGCACTCACAAAACCTTTGACTTGTCTTGCAAAATCTAACAATTCCATACAAAATTTATACTGTTTTGTCTCTACTCAAAACTAAATACTGCCGTCAGACAGCTTGCGCGCGCGTGCACACACACACACACACACACACACACACACACACACACACACACACACACACACACACACACACACACACACACAGAGCCAGTGCATCAACACTACTCAGCAATCATTATACACTACATCACTCATCAATAAATACAAAACACCATACACTGGGTTTAGCATGGAAAAAAAATCCTGTATTTACTGTTGGATATTTGACATTCCTGCACTTATGAAAACTTTAATGTCAACAAGAAAACCTGTAGTAAAAACAAAAACAAAAAAACTGCACTGCCTGATTTTACAGTCAGCAACATCAATTGTTCATTCTGCCCCAGCACCATGGCTCCGGGTGGGGTCAGGCCACAGGACTTCATCTACATCACAGGAAATCTGCTCCTTTACTCAACCACAGAGAGAGAATCCTCTTGCTGCCGAGTCCAGCCTTGAGAAGATTCCACTCTGACATCATCACACGCTGCATCCAGTGACTGGAGGAGATTTTACCAGGTATCGGGTTTCAATCCACTGTCATGCTGAGAAAAATTCTTCTATGGGGGACTTTCACATGATGTCACTGTAACTGTGGGTTTGTTTACGTGGCCATGTTGCCTGGCGAGCTTTGTGTTTACCAGCAACCAGCACAAGTGTATGACTGATTGAAGTCCAATTCAGTAAACATGTACAGATAAACTTGTAGAAATTCCATATAAAAGAACAACGCGAGAGACCTGGAGTGCTTTTGGATGGAATAACAGATGTGGAGATCAGCCTAGGTAATATACAGGCGAGCTAAAAGTTCTGGTCACACAACAGGTGAACACTTGACTGTCACGCCTTCCCGCAGCTTGAGCAGCCACGCCCACTCACAGGACCCAGTTGTTATGGGAAACACCTGTTGTTGATTTGAGCCCAATCAACAGGTGCATATAAGGACATGGTTTTCACAAAGACTTTGTGAAGTATGATCATTATCACTGTCACGTTTGTTTCTCACCATGCTTCTGACTCTGCTTTCAGTTTCGTTTGTGTTTTGTTTTTGTAAATATCATATCTGCTAACAGGCTTGTAGTACTCGAGTCCGACTCGTGCCCTAATTTTAAGGATTCGTGACTCGATTTGGACTTAAGCACTGATGACTCGGACTTTGACGTGCATTAACTGCATTCGGACTTGTAAATTGGAGACGAGGACTCGGATTTTTAATTTATTTTTTGTAACATGCCATAATAATTTGGCATAAGATATTTATATCTACATTTAATTTTGTACTAATTTTGTGCAAAAGTGTCACACCTGTGCACCTTGGAGCATGCATCAGATAGACTCTCAGGTGTGCTCTGGACAGTGCACGTGCCAAGCGGACTCTCACACAGTAAACAACCTGCACCGGATTAAGGCGCAATCAGTGCGCCAATATAAAAACTGTGAAAACACACTTACTTTGCGAAGTATTGAGTTGCGTTGCTGACATATTACTGAGCCTTATTTCCTTGTTTGGTTTCCTGATCCCTGATTTTCTGTTTCTCGTCTTTGATTCTGCTGAGTCTACGATAGCCTGTTTGTGCCTCGCTTGACCTATCGCCTGTTTCACCGTTTTACGATTTTGCCTGCTGTTCTGGATTGTTTACCGTCTTCACTTGCACTAATAAACACACTTTCTGCACTTACATCCGTCTCCCAACCATCTCTGACAGAATACTTCACACTCCCTGATAATGAGAAGCACATTCACCTGTTCATACGTCATGTTCAGGAAAAAAACTAATGTTAATGGCGCTAAAACAGCCACCGTCACATGGTGCGGTTGGAGTCTTGTTCTTGGACACGACTTGGATCGAAAGTGGACTTGACTCGAATTTTTTTTTTTAATGACCTGGACTTGACTTGGACTTGAACACTGGGAACTGGAGACTGGACTCAGACTCGAGGTTTAGTGACTCAACTACAATACTGTTTGCTAATAAACACACTTCCTGCACTTACCTCTGTCTCCTGCTGCATATCTGACACAATACTTCACAAAGTCTCTGAAAACAGTGTCCTTATACGCTTGTGCTGATTGTGCTCAAATCAGCATCAGGTGTTTCCAATAACGACTGGGTCCTAAAACTGCGCAAAACACACTCTGAAGGGTCCCTGAATGTAAATGCACTTTTTAAGTCTCGGTGAAGGTTATGCTACGCCTCACTGCTGTGTCGCCGAGGCCCCCGCGAGCATCACTTGAGAGTATACTGTGCATATTTTGGCTCCCGCTTCTCAACTGAGCTTTTTATTTTTCCCCTCTTTGTTTTTCTTTTTGTGTTTGTATAGTTTGATGTTTGTTCTTTGTTTGAGTGTTTTGTCCACCGGTTGTGGTGTAGCTCCGGACCCAGTTTTGGGTGTCGGTTCCCTTCAGGCTTTGGTGCACCATGGGTCATGCCTGTGCTCCTCGCTATGGACTGCAGTGAGCTCGTTGCTCATTTTAAAATCAGGATTGTCCAGCGCTTTGTGTGGCGGTGCTTTTGTGCTTGATGCGGTGTTCTGAGCGATGTTGCCTGGTGGTTGTGCAGGCGGTGTGGGATTTATCTTCGTGTGCATTTTGTTAAGACTGTGGTAGCTACAGCATTGGAATTACATCCTGATCCTCTTTTGGTGACCTTTTTTTTTTTTTTTGTAATTGTAAAGTGACCTTGGGTATGAGAAAGGCACTACATAAGTTGAAATTATTATTATTATTATTATTATTATTATTATTATTGATTCAAGACAAACGCATCTCAAGAGGTTTGACACAGGTTCTGCAAGCTTTGGGAAGTATTCCCAAACCCATCTGTGAATATTTGCCACTTAGTTTGCAGACAAAAACATCTCCACCAGATTTCATTGCATGCAGTGAAATTTTTCATGACCTTTTTGGCCACTCATGAGTTGGAGATGCAACAAAAAAACAACTCGCAATGTTGGTAGAACATTCACCATGCATTGCACAATTGGTGGTGATGCTACCAAGTTTTCATCGCCAAGTATTTGCCAAGAACACCCATGGCGAGCTGTAGTGCGAGCAGGGCCTTACCGATGACAACAGTGTTCGTTGTATGTTTCAAGTTTTGCCAAGTGTGTGAATGAGTCCAGAACTTAACAGCACTGTGATGTAATGTGAGATACGCTAAAGATCTACACTTTACTCTGACTTTATCACATCCAGGGTTTTATGGTTTTATTCCTTCCAGCTTCCTTGTCCCCAGAAATCCACTCAGTGTATCGCTGTAAATGTTTCGTACACCGTCTTAACCCCGGGTGCTGCTGGAGAAACAAATCTCCATTTCCACTTCAGCTTCCGCCTTTGCATTATTTCTGCCTGCTGCCATTATAACAAATGGACAGTACATGTCGAAATCCTCAGCTGTCGAGTCTCAGGCAGCCGCAGTCACAGTGATATGTCTAAAGAACATAAAGGTTTTTGGTGTTTAGGCGTTTTTTTTTCCTTGCACTGACTCAGCTCTGCGCTTTACAGGCTGCCGCTGGAGTGAGGAGTGCACCAATTAGACACACTTTCCTCTGTCTTCCCTTCTTCAGTCAGCGCACTGTGACCTTTCCATCGCCGGACACCACATCTCCTGAACCTCTGGACACTCATGCACACACGCACACACACACACACGCACGCACGCACGCAGCAGGGGCTGGTAAATCACTACGAGGAGTATGATGTGGGCTTTTCCTAATAAGCAGACACAAATTCGGTGGCTCACGTAAGGCCACACACTCGTTCTGACTTCACCGATGCGTTCATTTGAAACTGTCTCCCAGCGTCTCCCAGCATGGAGGAGTCATTACGGA
The DNA here is from genome assembly GCF_027579695.1 of Neoarius graeffei. Taxonomy (NCBI): domain Eukaryota; kingdom Metazoa; phylum Chordata; class Actinopteri; order Siluriformes; family Ariidae; genus Neoarius; species Neoarius graeffei. The sequence goes on along the minus strand of NC_083575.1, from coordinate 93,404,919 downwards.
GCCGGAAAAGCGTCGGAGCTGATGGCACCGAACGACAGGAGTGACAGAGATGCACTCTAAGCAGAATGGGAGAAATAAATAATGTAAATATGACTGAATATGTGGGAGAAAATAAATAAGTAAATAAGTAAGTCAGTAAGTAAGTAAATAAGTAAGTAAATAATTAATTATATAAATAACTAAAGAAGAAACATGCTCAACTTGAACAACAATAGCCCTGCATTAGGCAAAGTATTAACTCAACACTATTTAAAAAAAAAAAGTGCTGAGGAATGTCAGGCGTGGGTTTTTTTTCCATCGCAAAATGGAAGCAAGTGCTTAAACTGCCTGTTTAAAAAAAAGGAAAAAAGAAAATTAAGCGCAAGGCAATCGGCGTCTTGGAGACAGGTAGAGAAACAGAGTGGAAAAAGTGTAAAATAGGCAAAATTTCCATTTCGTACAAAAGAACTTCTGCATAATATCAGAAGAAAACATAATCCCTTCACAAAAGAGAGTCTGGAAGTCAATCAAGCATGAATAAGCGTCGTCATTAATGCACACACACACACACACACACACACACACACACACACACACACACACACACACACACACACACCTTCTGCACTCAGATGATGGACTGATGCATTCGTGCTCTCAGGTATTTAAATGGGTCAGACATCACCACACTCTGTTTTCAGAAACTTCAGTCTCCAAAATACAACGGAAATGTAAAACAAAAAACATAAAACTCGTACGTTTGTGCCTGAGCCAGTGGCGGTTCTAGACCAAAATTACTAGGGGGGCCGAGGTGGGGCCAGTGTTTTTTCAGGGGGGCACATATGGGCAAAACATGGCAATATTTAAGCGTTCAAAATGTTTTGTTTAGTTTATTTAAAACCAAAATAAAATACATTGAGCATAAATACAATGAGATAAACATTCTGTCTCAATAGCCTAAACATAAAATAAATTGTGCTCAGTAAATCTTAAAACCATGTTTCTCTTTTTTGTAAAATAAGATTTCTATTTTTGCATACAATGAACCTTTTCTTCAGACGTGGCTGCACTGGAGTGTCGTCCAAGCACTTGCTGATATCTGGAGAAAGATGAATACAGTAAATATGAGAGTGCAACTGAGAACAACATTTATTTATCATTATTCATTTATTAATTTATTATTATATCTATTATTTGTATTTTATATTTATCAATTATTATTCAGACTTCACACTTTCAGGGTAGGCTATATGAATTGTAGGTCGACACTGCTCACACACACACATTTGTTCAACATCACAAACCTGATGGTGCTGTACTTGATATGCATGGTGAATCTGGTTGTCCCAATGACTCGTTGGGTTGTCCCTCATTCTATCCCTCAATCTGATCCTGAATGTCTTCATCCTCACTCTCAGATTGCCTTTCAGATGCCTCACTTTCCACCTCTCCAACCACCACCTCTGGCTCTCTCTCCACCTCTGGCTCTCTCTCCTCTTTCATAATCTTCATCTTCCTTACTCTCTCTATGTTGCTTTTTGCCAACAGGGGCAAAAAAGGACATAATGTCCTTCTTGCTCCTTTCCATGATGATAGCCTACAGTAGGTCTATACTAAAAAGTAAACGGAGAGGAATGTAGCATCTACATATCAAAAGGCCATTAAAGTTTTACAAGAAGGTTAAACACTGTTGGTTATTTTACCCATTTCCCAAAAATATTAAGTTAGGCTACTTATTGCTGTGCAACGCACTTTTAAGAAAGTGCAATAAAACGGATTTATTATTGTAGTGAACAACAACAGTAAAACACGGATATGTGCAAACACTGATGTTACGAAATTGAATAATTTTCCTTACCTTCGCCTCTTTGCAGTAGCCTAGTCCTTGCAGGGCTGCAGCTGTTATCTCTCACATCCGAAGTTTACAATTCGTGCTGCTGCTGGTCTTTCTGCTGCAGGTAACAGTGTGTGTGTAGCGCTTTAAGGAGTCTGTGTAGAACACTCCGTCATGTCAGTTCCGATCTTCGAGCCAGCGCACGTCAAAATTAATAAATCTTGTTACCTGTTCAGCACAGGGGCCACAACAGGGGCCAGGAGCAATTTTACAGGGGCACTGGCCCCCCCTGGCCCCTGTTTAAAACCGCCTATGGCCTGAGCTTCAGCAACGAAGCACAAAGAGTGATACACAGCAAAATCCCCAGTGTTGAATTAACACCCAGAGTGTTGATTTAACACCCTACTGTGTTTATATAGGTCCAATTGGACACAAATTAACTCTGAAAGTGTTAATTCAACACTGAGGAATTTGCTGTGTATATAATAACAAAATATAACACGGCAATGAGCAACTTCTCCACAGCACTGTAGAGTCTAAATTCAAATCAGGTGGCATAAAATAAACAACAACAAAAAAACCCCAAATAAATAAATGATATAAACGAGAGAGAGAAAGAGAGATGGTGAGATAGACTGAGAGAGAGAAAGATGGAGAGAGAAAAATGGCGAGAGAGAGAGACAGACAAACATACAGCAAGAGAAATATGCAGAGAAAGAGAGAGGGAGAGAGACATACATACATACAGACAGACAGAGAGACAAACATACTGAGAGAGAGACAGACAGACAGACAGACAGACAGACAGACAGACAGACAGACAGACAGACAGAAACATACAGAGAGGGAGAGAGAGAGAAACTGGATGGTGAAATTACAGTTTATTAGTGGTTGTATCTCACTGTATCCCTGAAGTGTTTGTGTGTAAATAAAGCTGACGAGTTGATAATTCCTCAGAGTTTCACTCCGTGAGCTCACATGAATTCATTGTCAAAACAGAAAAAATACAAGAAAAGAAAAGAGAAAAACAGACTCAGCTGATCTGTGGATGTTAATGGAAGCAGAAAAGGACACTGAGCTGTTTCTGTTCTATCTTTTTATCTGTGCAGCTGAGAACAGAAACCTATCCACTCAGGGGATCGAATGAACCTCGTCATTTCTTGAAAATCAACTTCGTCACTCGCAAAATTATGCAATGTTTAAAGTTTGAGTTTATTACCATATATGTTGGACAGACTCCCCCCCCTCCCCCAACACTCCCATTTCTCCTTCCTGTGACTCTTTCTTCATATTTAAAATAAAGTTAAATCTTTGCTTTTTATTTACCTTTTTACTGCAAGTTAATTTTTAAATTAATTAACTTTACTTATTTATAGTTCTTCATTTTATCATAATATTCTATGTAATTATTACACAAGGATAATACATGATGTATGTCATGTTTATTATACTGTAATAACCATATAATAACACACCTACACTTTTTGGGAGCTCATATTTAAATTATATATATATATATATATATATATATATATATATATATATATATATATATATACACACTTTTTCAGCAAAAGCTGAGTGGAATGATGCATTATTATTATTATTATTATTATTATTATTATTATTATTATTGATGATATGATACTGATATTAATCAAATCTTGTTTTCTTTAAAAGCTTCTTCTTTTTCTTTGCTGATCCAGTGTGTTCTGAGTCAGGTCTCACTGCACCACTGTGCTGCCCATATAAAGTATTATCAATCTTAAAAAGTATAAATATATATAAAAATTATAATTAAAAAATACAGTTAAAACTTTTATATGTAAATATTCACAGGTCCAGAGAAATAAATATTTTCCCAATCCAGTTCCACTCCTTTCTGTTTCTTATAGGATCCGATTATTGTGGTTTTTCCCCTTTGATATCTAGTCCTCTGTTTTAGCTGGTCTATCAGCTGGGAAATGATACTGGCAGTGCCAGATCAGTACAGGATCAGTACCAGCTAAATTCCAGATCAGTACTGTATCAATACTGGATCAGTGCTGGGTCAATACCAGATCAGCACCAGATCAGGACTGAATCATCACCTGATCAGTACCAGAGCAGCACCAGATCACTACCGGATCAACACCTGATCAGTACCAGATCAGTATGGGAGCAATACTGGATCAGTACAGGATCAGTGCTTTATCAGCACCAGATCAGTACCCGATCAGTACCAGATCAGCACCACATCACCACCGAATCAATACTGGATCAATACCAGATCAGTGCCAGGTCACTACCGGATCAACACCTGATCAGCACCAGATCGGTATGGGAGCAATACCGGATCAGTACAGGAGCAGCACTGGATCAGCACTGGATCAGGACCTGATCAGTGCCGGGTCAGCACCAGATCAGTGCTGGATCAGTACAGTCTCCACAGAACAGTTGTTTGGGTTAATTGACCTGCTTTACATCAATGTGAAGGCTGATGTGATTGGACTGTGTTCCTGTTTGGTCTCACACACACACACACACACACACACACACACACACACACACACACACACACACACACACACACACATCTCTCCATGCTGAAGAATCCATCTGCATTGGAAATGTGTTGAGTCAAGTGTGTGTTCAGGAGGAAATCAAGATTCTGACTGTAATGAGGTGACGAGTGCTTTGGAAAAAAAATAATCTCTCCTTCAAAACAAAACAAAAGCCAAAAAAACCTGCATCACGCCGTCTTCACTCGGAGCCGATTAAAAGTCAAGTGTGAGTTCAAAAGAAAGAATGAAAGAATAAGTGTGACATCGCATCAGAATTAAATAACATTTGTGTTTTATTGTATTAGACACAACCATCTGTGTGGAAAAAGAAACATTTATTCATCAATCACCACTCAGATACAAACAACAATAATGTATTAACAACAACAACAACAACAACAACAACAATTAAAAAAAACAACAATAATAATAATGTTTCATTTATGTGGGGCAAAAACAAACAAACACAGAAATAAATAAGTGTTAGAATTATCACAGTATGAGTTTTGTCACCTTTAATTAAAAAGTTAAAAATGAGAAAAAAAAACATTTTTAGTGTTTAATTTATTTCTTTAATCCCTTAAAAACCAGTTCCTGCACCACTGCTGCACTTTTATTACTAAACATAAACCTTCTTCAAATATATACAGTCTTGTGCAAAAGACTGTTTGTATTTTTATACAAACTTTATCTATTTCTATTTTATGACTTCTACATTATCAAATCACAACATTACAAAAACATTTTAGAGTCCAAATGTTCATTTTCCAGCATATTCCAGAAGAGAGCACTTTTCAGATGAAAAAAGAAAACATAATGAAGGCTACTGGGTTTTGGTGCGAAATGAAGACGCGAGTGTGACAGTCAAAGTGTCGAGAGGATATGTGTTTTAAAGCAAAGGGTCGTCTCACACCAAATACTGACTTTGGTTCACTTATTATGGCTTAATAATTACTGTTTATAGTATTTTTTAATATTGAAATATTTGATTTCATTATTTTAAGCCAGTTTTGGTCGACAGCATTTCTTTACATGTGACTCTGTGTGTGTGTATATATATATAAGCTTAATCATGTCATATTGATCACATGGTTATTCAGACACTTCGCTCTTCCTCTGAAGTTGTGCATTAATAATTTATTACACAGTTAATAAGCCATTTATTACATCTAATTGAACTATTAATTAGCAATTTATTCAATGCCATTCAGCAAAAAAGTAATAAATTAATTATTTATCAGTAAGAACACTGAGGGCTGAGTTAATTGTCATGTAATAATCATCGCCAGAAGGTATGGAAGGTGGATATTAAAAGTTTACACACCCTGGTTAAAGTTTATAAAGTTATTATGTTTATTATGATGAAACTGAAATAAATCCTGTCAGATCTTTAATGTGACAGAACATATTCTTATTCTTCTTAATAATAATAATAATAATAATAATAATAATAATAATAATAATTTATTTATTGTAAATTCCAAAAAAAATCAATATAAATATACATACACATCCATCAACTAAGAAAAAATATCATATGAAAAAAACCCCCAACAACACCATTTCAGTGAAAAACAAACCAAAATGTTTTTTGGGGAAAAAAGAAATCGGATCCCCCCCCCCCCATATTAATACAATAACCTGGTGTCATAAGTTTGCACACCCTCTTATAATGAAGCATGTGACTGTGCTCAGAATCAACCAATCACATTTCAGCTCATGTTCAAAAGTATCACACATCTGTCCTCTGATTCACCTGGAATAAAGATCAGCTGTTTCTCTACGATTTCCATCACACCTTCCTGGTTTCATCGGACTGCTGAAGCCGAGGTCCATAAACAGCTTACGAAGCCCGTATAGGATCTCAGTGTCAAAAGGTATCAATCAGGAGAGAGGTCCAAAAGAACTTTCAGAACATTAGAAATATCATGGAACACCATGAAGACCACAAACTGTAGAAAATGAGGTGTAGTGACATCATCAAGAGCAGGATGTCCCTCCAAAATAGATGAAAGGACGAGGTGAAAATGTATCAGGAAGCCTGCCAAGAGTCCTCCAGCAGCATTAAAGGAGCTTCAGGAGAATATCTGACAACAATCTCTCATATTCTTCACATATCTGGGTGATGGAGGAGGGTGGCGAGACTGAAAAAAAAATCCAATCTCATCTAAGTCACCCCAAACCATGTGATAAAATGTGATACAGTCTAAAGAAAGCAAGGTAGAACTTTTTGGATACAATTTGAATTGATATGTTCGAATAGCTTATCACCCAGTGTAGTGAAGCATGGTGGTGGCAGCATCATGCAATGGGCCCCTTCTCTTCAGCTGGACTGGGGTTCTAGTCATGATAGAAGGGAATCATGGATCACTCCAATGAAGATGAAGAATAACTTCACCTACCAGCAAAATAATGACCAAAAGAACAAATCCAAGCCAACAAAGGAACAGCTTCAGAAGGAGAAGATCGACGGTTTGGTATGGTCCAGATCCAAATCCTGTGGACTGACTGGAAGATGGCTGCGCACCTTGCAATTTGATAGATCTGGAGAATTTTGTGAAACAAAATTGCCAAATTAAGATGTTCTAAGTTGTTAGATGATTCCACAAACAGACTGAGTGCTGTTCATTGTAAGTTCTGTTTTTTTTCTTCTAAAATATTTTTGGTTTTCATTTGAAATTTCTTGGTTGCTGACAATAAAGGTTAAAAATGATCTCAAGTGATGCAACCTTTTACATTTTTTTACATCAGAAACACCTGCAAAAATCCTGTCCAAATAGAAGACAGTATAAACCGACTGTCACGATTCAAGTGTTATTAAAAACGTCAATTAAAAAGCTCACAATTTTTGCATGAATATCTTGCTAATAAAAGACTATTTATTCATCACAACCTCAAAAGACCCTTGGAACTTTTTCTTTTCTTTTTTCTTTTTTTACTTTTCTCCATAAAAAATCCTTTGTCAGCTCATAAAAAGAAAATCTGCAATAATCTGATCTTTCATTAGTTTACTGATGAACAGCTCAAAGAAGTCGAGGAAGTTGAAGAGGAAGAACAATAACAAGAAGTGGAGGAGGAGGAGGAGGAGGAAGAAAACATTATGTATGTGAGAAGAAGAAATTAAAGAAGTAGTAGTAGAAGATGATGAAGATAAATAATAAGGGGAAGAGCATACAGAAGAAGAAAAGAAGATGAAAAGCATGTTGGATGTCAATGAAGAAGAAGAAGAAGAAGAAGAAGAAGAAGAAGAAGAAGAAAGAAAGAAAAAGAGAAGGATTTTAGATCCCAGTGAAAAAAAGACTTAAAAAAGAAGCTGAGACAAAGAAGAATTAATAATAAGATGAGCATAAAGAAGAACAGGAAAAAAAAGAAGAAGAGAAAGAAAAAGAAGAAGAAGAAGAAGAAGACATGAAACAAAGAATAATTGATAAGAGGCATAAATAAGAAGCACAAAAGAAAAAGAAGAAGACAAAGATGAAGATGTGAGACAAAGAGTAAATGATAAACAAAGAACAAAAGAAAAAGACAGAAGAAGAAGACAAAGAAGAAGAAGAAGAAGATGTGAAACAGAGTAAGTGATAAGCATAAAGAAGAACAAAAGAAAACGAAGAAGACATGAAATAAAAAGTAAATGATAAGCATAAAGAAGAACAAAAGAAAAGAAGAAGAAGAAGAAGAAGAAGAAGAAGAAGAAGAAGAAGAAGAAGAAGAAGAAGAAGAAGAAACACAAAGAGTAAATGATAAGGCAAGCTCAAAGAAGAAGAACAAAAGAAAAAGAGGAGGAAGAAGAAGAAGAAGTGAAACAAAGAGTAAATGATAAGCATAAAGAAGAACAAAAGAAAAGAAAAGAAGAAGACGACGAAGAAGAAGAAGATGTGAGACAAAGAGTAGAAGATAAGACAAGCATAAAGAAGAAGAACAAAAGAAAAAGAAGAAGAGGAAGGAGAAGAAGAGAAAGACAAAACATAAGAAAAAGAAGAGCAATAAATGATAAAAGCATAATGAAGAAGAAGAATGGAGAAGCATTTCAGATGCTGTCTCTCTTTCTCTCTCTCTCTCTCTCTCTCTCTCTGTCTCTCTCTCTCTGTCAGTGTGACATTATCTGACAGAAAGCCGCCTGACTCAGATGATAATTTGTCAGCTGTGTGACGGGGAGGTTTTTTTGTTTTGTTGCAGATGGATGGAGGGATGGAGGCTGTTGTGGAAGGATCAGATCATTGTGGAGGGATCAGAGAGCGACAGAGCGCAAGCTCCTTCTCCGTCACGTCGTCATGCAGGAGAATCGATGAGCGCGAGCGGTGAGGGATTTACACGTAATAGCCCAGATTTGGAAACTGCACAAAGTCAACAGTCAGCCGAGTCCGTCCTTCCATCAGCTTATCAGCTTTATCTCCTATTCAACACGCCTGGACATTAATCTCTGACAGTCCAAACTTCTGACATGTGTTCATGGAAACGCGCCAGTGTGTGAGCACGCGCGCACACACACACACACACACACACACACACACACACACACACACGTCTATCACAATGAGACAAGCAGATGGCGTTACACAAACTCTGCCTCTGAACTCGTACTGACTGACACACACTGTACACTCCACTTCCTTCACCCAAAAGGATCAGTGTTTAAAGAAAAATAAAATTGAAATAAAATAAAATAATAAGAATAAGAATAATACATTTATACACACTATTCTGCAGACCACAAAAAATAGCAAATAATATTATTTATATGCCAAATTTTGCTAACCATTTTCACATCACGGCTAATTTATTAAAATAATTAAAACACTTCATATAATTCATTTTAATTAATTCCATATTATTTACAATACAATTAAACATTAAAATATCATCACACTATTAAACAAAGGAGAATCATATTCTGATGAACTATAAATACTTTATTTGCTATTTCACATTTTTAATACTTTAATGCACAGAAAGACAAAACTATCAACAGATTTTATGCAACAAAAAATACAAGTATATGGAAATGTACAAATAAATAAATATACAATGAAAATATGGCAAAATATGGTCAATATCACATAAAATAATGTATATTAATTCCTAGTTATAACACACCCAATGATCAGACATTCATATTAAGCAGGAATATAAATAAAAATAAATAATATATGTTTAAGAACTGGCTTTAAGAGGCACAAAGCCATGTTTGAAATGATATTTTAAGGTTTTGATTTCAATTTTTTTAATAATCTAATCTCTCATTCAGTCATGTTTTACACACAACACTTCCTGTCTTTTATTTTGTCACTATAATACTAAACAAAGTTAAAGTGATAAAACTTTAGGAAATTAAAATACTAAACAACAAAAGGAATTATATTCACATGCACTGAAATGTTGACCAGAATTAATTATTCAATTATTAATTAATCATTTATTATTTAATCAATAATTTATTTAATTCATGTAATTAATTATCTATTATTTAATTATTTGTTATTTTTCATTTAACAACTATGTTGAGATTTATTATTATTATTATTATTATTATTGAAATACTTTACATCAGATTTTTAAGAAATAGAAATGAAATACAAATCATCATCATAAATAATGCATTACATATTTTATTTCACCCACAAAGCATTACATTAAGGAAGGAAATGTTGATGGAAAAACCAGAAAACAATGGGTTGAGGAAATAAGACTTCAAAAGTTATATGATTAAAAATAAAAACATTATAAATGTACTTTATAAAGGATTTAAGTATTTTTGTGAGTATTTGGACATTTGATCTATTGTGGAAGTCAGAGAGTAATGAATTAACATGAGCCAAAAATCCATAACTATCACTTTTATTTATTTATTTATTTATTTATTTATTTACTTATTTGTTTGTTTATTCCACATTGTGCCTGGCGCGAAAGCAAACATCTGATTCATTACTTAATAACTAATTAATTTACTGAGACTTCAGTCAATCAGCCCTGATCCAGCCGCTGCCCTGGGACAAAAAAAAAAAAACAACCCACAAAACCCAAACCAATCCAGCCAATTATCCCCACGAGTTGCATTTTTCCGCCCGGGAGACATGCGGTACGTAAACTGTGTGGATAAACCTGTTCATGCCGGCAGAATGGTGTATGATGAGACTATTGTGGAAAGGTTTTGGGCAGCCGTGGTGTCAGGGCCAGTCTGCAGAGTGACAGTGACACGAGTGATATGCGAGGCACTATAACTGACACATCCTGTCACCAGAGCAGCTCCAACACGCCACTGAGATCTCCAGCGCTGCAGGAAATCCGTAATTGGAAAAAGACTCGGAGAGGAGAAAGGCTTCACCCCCACCCAGACGCAGTAGCCTCACTTAAACACTTCCACACAGCGTCACTTCGGCAGCCTCCGAGTCGGGGGGCTCATTACTGAGAAAAGTGGCCAGCAGAGACGGAAAAAAACCCAACACGGTGGCTAGTCTTCCTCATTAGAGACAAGAAGAAGAAGAAGACTCAAAAGTAAACACACTTAACATGCCAATCTGAATTTTTGGTTTTATTATCAGAGAGACAGAGACACAGACAGACAGACAGACAGAGAGAGAGAGAGACAGAGAGAGACAGAGACAGACAGACAGTGAGATACAGAGACAGAGAGAGACAGAGGGAGAGACAGACAGACAAACAGGCAGATAGAGAGAGAGAGAGAGACAGAGACAGAAACAGAGAGAGACAGACAGAGAGGCAGCGAGAGAGACAGAGAGAGAGAGAGAGAGAGAGAGAGAGAGAGAGAGAGAGAGAGAGAGAGACCCTCCAAGTCTTTTTCCAATAAAGCCAATAAAGAGGAGATGAGCATTTATAGCTGCTATAACAGAAGCGAGAAAAGGAATGAATAATACAGCATTAAAGTAACATTTAACTCTTAAATATTTAGCACAAAAAACTGTAAATGTTGAAAATGTAAAAAGAAAAATTAACTATAAACATTGTAACCATAGTATGCTCTCAAAAAGTGATACTTATCCATCATTGATTGATTATTTTCCCATAACACTATGACACAGAGTGTATTATTGCTTGAGCATCAGTTCTTGCCAGGTATATTGTTTATCATGATATAAAGAAGTCTTTGAAACATTTTTTTTTCCTTTCCCCTCAGGGCAGTTGCACTCTCACAGTGATCATAAGTGTTTGGGAGTTTTTCACTGACAGTAATTAATGTTTGTCCTACAACAGAACACAAGTAGATCTGTTCGGAGATGAGATACATCAATTACAGTGCTAGCTAATGACTGATGCATTTATGTGGAGCACCTCTGGTGGTTGACATCAGCGCCAGCAGCGTGAGCGACCGCCGTTTCAGATGGACTCGTGCAGAGAGATCGATAGAGCAGCAGAATGAAATTAAGGATGGGTTTCAGGCTAATGCCACACGGCTACAGCCTCCACTCTCTCTACTGCGCCGTCATAAAGACACACATCCATTTCAGGCCACAGCTGATCGAACACATCATTACTCATCAAATAAGACGAGACTAATTACACTGCCCCATGTGGTGCCTTTATAAATAGTGTATAAACCGTCGAGCTTAAATAGCACTCCTAAATACCAACCTTTGATCTGTACACTGCCTTGCAGAAAGAGTTAATCCCTTTTGAACTTTGCCGACATTTTGTCTTGTTACAACCTGCAACTGAAATGGACTTAACTGGCATAAAATATCATTAATCTGCACAAAATATCTCATAATATTATCCATACAGGACACTTTTTCAATGGAATAAAAATGTGTTCTATTCCCTTCTAGCGGGTTTCATTCATTTGGTTTGATAGCATGCAATGTTGTTAGCATATCGCTTATCCTACATGTATTATGTCACTCTACCCAGTGGAGAATGAGTGTGCAATACTGTTACAATATTGCATGTTGTCAAGACAACATGACGTCACACATCAGCGCTCATGTGAATATCCAATGACAAAACTTTTCTGCTGCACATGCGCAAAATCATTTCTTTGTCCGCTGGGAAAGAGAAAGATGAGGCTAATCCAGTGCTACTGCTAGGATTAATGATTCTATAATTAAGCACTAAATAAATAAACTGAAAACTGAAACTTGGTGGTGAGTTGGATCCGCTGGCGGTGGAGGAAGCCAGACAGACCCGGCAGGCCCAAACGTATGGTGAGGGTCTGTTGGGAATGTCTGGCTGAGCACTCTGTCGGGGAGGTCTTTAACTCCCACCTCCAGAAGAGCTTCTCCCAGCTTCCGAGGGAGGCGGGGGACATTGAGTCTGAGTGGACCATGTTCTCTACCTCCATTGCAGACGCAGCTGTTCGGAGCTGTGGCCGCAAGACCTCCGGTGCCTGTCGTGGCGGCAATCCCTGAAGCCAGTGGTGGACACTGGAAGTAAGGGATGCCGTCAAGCTGAAGAAGGAGTTCTATCGGGCCATGTTGGCCTCCAGGACTCCTGAGGCAGCTGACGGGTATTAGCAGGCCTGTCGTGCCGCAGCTCGGGCAGTTGCAGAGGCAAAAACTCGGAACTGGGAGGAGTTTGGTGAGGCCATGGAGGAGGACTATTGGTCGGCCTTGAAGAAATTCTGGCAAACCATCCGGCGCCTCAGGAGGGGGAAGCAGTACTCTGCCAACACTGTTTACAGTGCGGGTGGGGAGCTGTTGACCTTGACTGGGGACATTGTTGGGCGGTGGAAGGAATACTTCGAGGATCTCCTCAATCCCACCTTCACGTCTTCCACTGAGGAAGCAGAGGCTGATGACTCAGAGGTGGACTCATCCATTACCCAAGCCGAAGTCACTGAGGTGGTTTGCAAGCTCCTTGGTGGCAAGGCACCGGGGTGGATGAGATCCGCCCTGAGTATCTCAAGTCTCTGGACGTTGTGGGGCTGTCTTGGCTGACACGCCTCTGCAACATCACGTGGCGGTCGGGGACAGTGCCTCTGGAGTGGCAGACCGGGGTGGTGGTCCCTCTTTTTAAGAAAGGGGACCAGAGAGTGTGCTCCAATTATAGGGGAATCACACTTCTCAGCCTCCCTGGGAAGGTTTACTCCAGAGTACTGGAGAAGAGAATTCAGCCAATAGTCGAGCTTCGGATCCAGGAGGAACAATGCGGTTTTCGTCTTGGTCATGGAACACTGGACCAGCTCTATACCCTTCATAGGGTGCTTGAGGGTTCATGGGAGTTTGCCCAACCAGTCCACATGTGCTTTATGATCTGGAGAAGGCATTCGACTGTGTCCCCCGTGGTATTCTGTGGGGGGTACTTCGGGAGTATGGGGTTCGGGGCTCTTTGCTAAGGGCTGTCCAGTCCCTGTACAAACGGAGCAGGAGTCTGGTTCGCATTGCCGACAGTAAGTCAGACCTGTTCCCAGTGCATGTTGGACTCCGGCAGGGCTGCCCTTTGTCACCGGTTCTGTTCATAATTTTTATGAATGGAATTTCTAGGCGCAGCCAGGGGCCGGAAGGAATCCTGTTTGGGAACCACAGGATTTCATCTCTACTTTTTGCGGATGATGTTGTCCTGTTGGCTTCTTCAAACCAGGACCTTCAGCATCCACTGGGGTGGTTTGCAGTCGAGTGTGAAGCGGCTGGGATGAGAATCAGCACCTCCAAGTCCGAGGCCATGGTTATTGACTGGAAAAGGGTGGCTTGCCCTCTCCAGGTTGGTGGAGAAGTCCTGCCTCAAGTGGTGGAGCTTAAGTATCTCAGGATCTTGTTCACAAGTGAGGGAAGGATGGAGCGTGAGATCGACAGGTGGATTGGTGCAGCCTCCGCAGTGATGCAGTCGCTTTACCGGTCTGTCGTGGTGAAGAAGGAGCTGAGCCAAAAGGCGAAGCCCTCGATTTACCGGTCGATCTACGTTCCGACTCTCACCTATGATCTTTGGGTAATGACCGAAAGAACAAGATCGCGGACACAAGCAGCCGAAATGAGTTTCCTTCGCAGGGTGGCTGCGGTGAGATAGGGTGAGAAGCACAGTCATTCGGGAGGAGCTCAGAGTAGAGCCGCTGCTCCTCCACATCAAGAGGAATCAGCTGAGGTGGCTTGGGCATCTCTTTCGGATGCCTCCTGGACGCCTCCCTGGGGAGGTGTTCCAGGCATGTCCCCCTGGGAGGAGGCCCCGGGGAAGACCCAGGACATGCTGGAGGGACTATGTCTCTCAGCTGGCCTGGGAATGCCTCGGTGTTCTTCCCGAGGAGCTGGCTGAGGTGTCTGGGGAGAAGGAAGTTTGGGCTTCCATGCTCAGACTGCTGCCTCCGCGACCCGGCCCCGGATAAGCGGTTGAAGACAAGATGAAAACTGAAACTAAAGATGCACTGAATACCCAAAAGGCTACCAAAACTTCATTAGATATTCTTCAGGCATATTTACAAGTGAAAAAACATACCAATGTGTTAGGACTGGGACTGTTTTGGCCTCTAGAGGCCGCTGTTATTTCCTGTTTTTTGTCTATGTTTTGGCCTCTAGAGGTCGCCACTGTGTCCTGTGTTTTGGGTTGGTGTTGATTGCCTGTTTTCATTAGTGTCACCTGTTTCCAATTTATTTTGTGTATTTATACCCCCTGAGTTCAGTCCTCTTGTCACGGAGTCTTTGTGCTGTTATGTTTAAGCTCCAGTTATCTCTGTTCCGATTTCCTCGTCCATGTCCTTGTGTTCTTTGTATTTTTGCTTTCTTTTGGACTTTGTGGATTTTGTTTTTGACTTTGTGGATCTTCTGAGCGTTTGGTATTTTTGCCTTTTCTTTTCTAGTTTTTTTGGCTTTTGTATTGACTTTGAAATTTGGATTTTTTATTTTTTCCCTTTAGATCTTCTGAGCGTTTTGGATTACACTTTTTGGATTTTTGTAAATATTGTAAATAAACCTTTTGATACTTTTTCTACTTCCGCCTCACGCCTCTGCATTTGAGTCATCCCCCTGGTGGCCTAGTGGGGGTTTGCTGGATTATCACACCAGCGAACCGGGTTTGAATCCCAGCAAAACCCTAACAGAAAGACTCCGTCATGACCGACTCAGCAGAGGCTGCTTCAACTGTCTACCCGGCCAACCTTCAGGGAATTATGGCAGCTTTGACATGCTTCGGAGCGACTATGGACACTCATGGATGAACGCTCACCAGCCAACATGAGGCCCTTACTCGCCATGAGGAACTGCTTCAGCAAATTGGGAAAACCCTGGCACAGCTGACACCTCTGCCTGCATCTCCTCATCCTGCTCCTGCTCCAGTGCCTCCCGCCACACTGTCTCCTTCACCTTGTGAACCCAGCCTTCCTGCACCACAGAGGTATGACGGCAAGCACGGTGAGTGCCGGGAGTTCCTTACCCAGTGCCAACTCACCTTTGAGCTACAGCCTACCACCTACACTACGGATTGCCGCAAGATCACCTTTGTGATAACCTTGTTAGCTGGTAAGGCATGAGCTTGGGCAACAGCTATCTGGCAGAGACGGGGACCCGAGTGCTCTGATTTTGAACTATTTACTGAAGAGATGCTTTGGGTCTTCGACCAGGCGGACATCAGTACCGACGCAGCCAGAAAGCTCATGTCCATCTGGCAAGGAGGAAGCGTTGCAGATTACGCCATCTCGTTCCGGACGCTCGCAGCAGTAAGTGGATGGAACGAGACTGCCCTGGTGTCAGCCTTCCACCATGGTCTGTCTGACCCCATCAAGGATGGCCTGGCCTCTATTGGATGCCCAAGTGACCTCGAAACTCTCATCTCACATTCTACTCGTCTGGACAACAGGATGAGAGAACACCGCCAAGTCCTGAGCCCCCCCCAGCCTCCCTACCTCTACCTGGAGCCTGTCTACCTCCTCCAGTGACTGTCCAGAACCCATGCAAGTGGGTCGTACTCGCCTCTCCGCATCTGAGAAGGAGCGCAGAAGGAGGGACAAGTGCTGCATCTACTGTGGCAAGCCTGGTCACTTCCGAGCATCATGTCCCAAACTCTTGGGAAAAGGACCGCCCCGTCCAGCCGAGGGAGGGTTGTGACAGGGCCTACCCTCTGTCCTGAACTTCCTGGCCAAGGAATCTACATCCCGGTCTCCATCTCCTGGGGTGAGTCTGTCCGCTCTTGTCAAGCTTTGTTAGACTCAGGGGCGGCTGGGAACTTTATGGATATTCACTTCACCCAAAGTATCAATGTCCCGACTGCACCTCTTGAAGTCCCACTGTCTGTGTCTGCCCTCGATGGCCAAAGCGTTAGGTGATGGAAGAGTCACCCAAGTTACTTCTCCAGTCTTCCTCCAGTCTCAAGGTCACAAGGAAGAAATATCCCTGCACCTGATTCCTTCACCTGAGTTCCCAGTTATTCTAGGCCTTCCTTGGCTTACTCGCCACAACCCTCGCATAGACTTGGTAACTAGCCAGGTTGTGGAATGGGGCCCTGCATGCCATGCCTCTTGTCTGCTCTCTAGCTCTCCTGTGTCTCCTGCCGAGCCCCCTGATCTCACTGAGTTATCTCAAGTTCCCACAGAGTACTGGGATCTCAAGGAGGTCTTCAGCAAGAGCAGGGCTGCCGTTCTTCCTCCGCACCAGGCCTACGACTGTGCCATCGACTTGCTCCCTGGGACTACCCCTCCTCGTGGCAGACTGTTTTCCCTCTCTCAGCCAGAACGCAAGGCCATGGAGGAATACCTCAAAGACGCCCTGGTCTCTGGGTTCATTCAACCCTCCACCTCACCTGCTGGTGCCGGCTTCTTCTTTGTCGGCAAGAAGGATGGGGGGCTCCAACCATGTATTGACTACAGGGGCCTGAACAAGATCACTGTGCGCAACTGATATCCCCTTCCGCTGATGTCCACAGCTTTCGACCTGCTCCAAGGCTCCACCGTCTTCACCCAGTTGGACCTACGGAACGCATACCACCTCATCCGTATCCGACAGGGAGATGAGTGGAAGACTGTCTTTAACACCCCGTCTGGGCACTACGAATACCAGGTGATGCCCTTCAGACTCACCAATGCACCAGCTGTTTTTCAGGCCCTAATCAACGACGTCTTGAGGGACATGATTAACCTGTACGTTTTTGTCTACCTCGACGACATCCTTATCTTTTCCAAGACTGTGCAGGAGCACCGCCACCATGTCCGCCAGGTTCTCCAGAGGCTGCTACAGAACAATCTGTTCGCCAAGGCCCAGAAATGCGAATTTCATGTTCCCGAGGTCTCCTTTCTGGGTTTTATTGTACGGACAGGACAATTCCAAATGGACCCAGCCAAGACCCTGGCCATCCCAGACTGGCCCACTCCCAAGTCCGTCAAAGAGGTTCAGTGGTTCTTAGGATTTGCTAACTTCTACCGCAAATTTATCAGGAACTTTAGTTCTGTAGCAGCACCCATGTCGGACCTCACCAAAGGGACAGGTGGATCTTATGTCTGGTCTCCTCAGGCGGAAAAGGCGTTCAAAGACCTCATGGACCACTTCTGCACGGCACCCATTCTGGTCCTCCCGGACACCTCCCAACCATTCATCGTGGAGGTGGACGCCTCAGACAGTGGTGTTGGCGCGGTGCTCTCTCAATGTTCGGAAGGAAAGCTGCACCCCTGCGCTTACTTCTCCCACCGCCTGAGTCCTGCGGAGTCCCGGTACGATGTGGGGGATCGAGAACTGCTAGCGGTCAAATTGGCCCTTGAGGAGTGGAGGCACTGGCTGGAGGGAGTGCAACATCCATTCCTGGTTTGGACTGACCACAAGAACCTGGAGTACCTCCAGCAAGCCAAAAGACTGAACCCACGACAGGCTAGGTGGGCGCTGCTTTTCAGTCAGTTTGACTTCACCCTCTCGTACCGCCCCGGCTCCAAGAACACCAAACCTGACGCACTGTCCAGGCTGTTCTCTGCCACTAACAGGGAGAGTGAAGTCGGGCCTATTATCCCTGTGTCCCGGATTGTGGCCCCTGTCCGCTGGGGTATTGAGGAGGCCGTCCGACGAGCCCAACGCCAGGACCCCAGTCCTGGGACGGGGCCACCGGGCCTCTTGTATGTCCCACACCAAGCCCGGGCCAAGGTTCTCCAGTGGGGTCACTCTTCCCCTCTCACCGCCCACCTGGGAGCTCGGAGGACCCTGGACTTCCTGAAAAGACGCTTCTGGTGGCCTAACATGGAGAAGGAAGTAAGGTCATTTGTCCTGTCCTGTGAGGTCTGCACCAGAACCAAGAACCCGCGACAGCGTCCCCAGGGTCTCCTGCATCCTCTGACCATTCCCCGGCATCCCTGGTCCCATGTGGCAGTCGACTTCATCATGGGTCTCCCTGAGTCTCAAGGTAACACTGTCATTTTGGTTATAGTCAACAGATTCTCGAAGGCCTGCCGCTTCATACCACTGTGCAAACTCCCTTCTGCTCTTGAAACAGCCAAAATTATTTTTAATCATGTCTTCCGAGTCTTTGGTCTCCCACAGGACATCATCTCAGACCGAGGGCCCCAGTTCTCCTCCCGAGTGTGGCACGGGTTCTGCAAGGTCATCGGAGCCACTGCCAGCCTCTCCTCTGGGTTTCACCCACAGTCCAATGGTCAGACGGAGAGGCTCAACCAGGACCTGGAAACCACCCTGCAAGGCCTGGCTATGGATAACCCGACATCGTGGAGCACCTGGCTGCCATGGGCAGAGTACGCCCACAACACCCTGCAGTCATCGACCACCAAGCTGTCGCCATTCCAGTGCCAATTAGGGTTCTAGCCACCTCTGTTCCCAAACCAGGAGGAGGACACGGGGGTGGCCTCGGTCAACCAATATGTGAGACGGTGTTGCAAGACCTGGAGCAAGGTCAGGAAGACCCTCATCCAGACCTCCAGAACCAACCAGACTCAGGCAACCGCCATAGAAGACCTGCCCACGCTTTCTGCCCTGGGCAGCGGGTTTGGCTGTCCACTAAGGACCTTCCGCTGCGGGTGGAGAACCGAAAGCTGGCTCTTCGCTACATTGGCCCCTTCAAGGTGGTGCACAGGGTGAACCCTGTCTCCTACCGGCTCCAGTTGCCCCGGACTCTGAGGATCAACCCCACATTCCATGTTTCCCTGTTGCGGCCCATACTGACGTCCACACATGCCCCTGCCCCTAGGAACCCCCCCGCATCTTCCAGGGTCAGACTGTGTTCACCGTGCATCGCCTGCTTGACTCCCGCCGGGTCCACGGCGGGCTGCAATATCTTGTGGACTGGGAGGGCTATGGTCCTGAGGAGCGCTGCTGGGTTCCCGCTCGGGATGTCTTAGATAAAGAACTGTGTCAGGACTTCCATTCGGCCCATCCGGATCGCCCTGGGAACGTCAGTCAGGAGACGCTCCGGGGGGGTCCTGTTAGGACTGGGACTGTTTTGGGCTCTAGAGGCCGCTGTTATTTCCTGTTTTTTGTCTATGTTTGTTTTGGCCTCTAGAGGTCGCCACTGTGTCCTGTGTTTTGGGTTGGTGTTGATTGCCTGTTTTCATTAGTGTCACCTGTTTCCAATTTATTTTGTGCATTTTGTGCATTCTCTGCATTTGAGTCATCCCCCTGGTGGCCTAGTGGGGGTTTGCTGGATTATCACACCAGTGAACCAGGTTTGAATCTCAGCGAAACCGTAACACCAATGGACATTGAAAATCTGGAAAAGAGACACATCTGAGACTTAAAACTTCCATGTTATCTAGCAACTGTGGCAATTAAAAAAAAACATGGCCACCAGGTTTTCATTGTTAAATACAGAAGATTTTGAGAGAATTTTGGCTGCTCTGTTGTGTGTACAGCCCCGATTCCAAAAAAGTTGGGACAAATTGTAAATAAAAATGGAATGCAATGATGTGGAAGTTTCAAAATTCCATATTTTATTCAGAATAAAACATAGATGGCATATTAAATGTTTAAACTGAGAAAATGTATCATTTAAAGAGAAAAATTAGGTGATTTTAAATTTCATGACAACAACACATCTCAAAAAAGTTGGGACAAGGCCATGTTTACCACTGTGAGCATCCCCTTTTCACTTTACAACAGTCTGTAAACGTCTGGGGACTGAGGAGACAAGTTGCTCAAGTTTAGAGATAGGAATGTTAATCCATTCTTGTCTAATGTAGGATTCTAGTTGCTCAACTGTCTTAGGTCTTTTTTGTCGTATCTTCCGTTTCATGATGCGCCAAATGTTTTCTATGGGTGAAAGATCTGGACTGCAGGCTGACCAGTTCAGTACCCGGACCCTTCTTCTATGCAGCCATGATGCTGTAATTGATGCAGTATGTGGTTTGGCATTGTCATGTTGGAAAATGCAAGGTCTTCCCTGAAAGAGACGTCATCTGGATGGGAGCATATGTTGCTCTAGAACCTGGATATACCTTTCAGCATTGATGGTGTCTTTCCAGATGTGTAAGCTGCCCATGCCACACACACTAATGCAACCCCATACCATCAGAGATGCAGGCTTCTGAACTGAGTGCTGATAACAACTCGGGTTGTCCTTCTCCTCTTTAGTCCGAATGACACGGCGTCCCTGATTCCCATAAAGAACTTCAAATTTTGATTCG
The DNA here is from genome assembly GCF_027579695.1 of Neoarius graeffei. Lineage (NCBI taxonomy): Eukaryota > Metazoa > Chordata > Actinopteri > Siluriformes > Ariidae > Neoarius > Neoarius graeffei. The sequence continues at coordinate 93,384,080 of NC_083575.1, read as the reverse complement.
TCTGACCACAGAACAGTTTTCCACTTTGCCACAGTCCATTTTAAATGAGCCTTGGCCCAGAGAAGACGTCTGCGCTTCTGGATCGTGTTTAGATACGGCTTCTTCTTTGAACTATAGAGTTTTAGCTGGCAACGGCGGATGGCACGGTGAATTATGTTCACAGATAATGTTCTCTGGAAATATTCCTGAGCCCATTTTGTGATTTCCAATACAGAAGCATGCCTGTATGTGATGCAGTGCCATCTAAGGGCCCGAAGATCATGGGCACCCAGTATGGTTTTCCGGCCTTGACCCTTACGCACAGAGATTCTTCCAGATTCTCTGAATCTTTTGATGATATTATGCACTGTGGATGATGATATGTTCAAACTCTTTGCAATTTTACACTGTCGAACACCTTTCTGATATTGCTCCACTATTTGTCGGCGCAGAATTAGGGGGGTTGGTGATCCTCTTCCCATCTTTACTTCTGAGAGCCGCTGCCACTCCAAGATGCTCTTTTTATACCCAGTCATGTTAATGGGGTATGGATGGGGCAGGAGGGGCAGGAGGGGCAGGTCCCCAGGGACTGGCAAGACGGTGTGATTGTGAAGCTCCCAAAGAAAGGAGACCTCTCAGACTGCAACAACTGGCGGGGCATTACCCTACTCTCATTCCCTGGGAAAGTGTTCTGTGCAGTGCTTCTCAGAAGACTGAAGAAAGCTGTTGACGGCAAGCTGAGAGAGGAACAAGCTGGGTTCTGCAGTAACCGCTCCTGTATAGAACAAATCTTCACTCTCCGTAACATCATTGACCAATGTCTTGAGCACCAAACACCACTAGTATTAAATTTCATCGATTTCAAAAAAGCCTTTGACAGTATTCACAGGGCATCCCTCTGGAATATTGCTGCCTCTTATGGGATACCAGAACAGTTTGTTAACACCTTCAAGAGTCTTTATGCAAACTCAAGATTCTGCATCAGGACAGAGGGAGGAACAACAGATTTCTTCAACATTGTCACGGGTGTCAGACAAGGATGCATCCTTTCCCCTTTCCTTTTCCTTTTGACCATAGATTTTGTCCTGCAAAAGACTACAGAGGATGGTAGATAAGGAGTGAGGTGGAAGGAGGGAGAGAAACTGGCAGACCTTGACTTTGCAGATGATCTAGCTCTGCTGTATGAGAACAACCAGGATCTACAGCACCTTACAACGAAGCTAGAACGGTTTGCTGGGAAAGTTGGGCTGAGGATCAGCATAGAGAAGACCAAGGCAATGGAAGTGGGAGACAATGCCGATCAACCACTGCTGAGTATCAGTGTGTATAACAACCAAGTCGAAACAGTGGACCAGTTCACCTACCTTGGCAGCGTGGTTAGCAACAGTGGTGAGGTGGAACCTGACATCAGCTGTAGACTAGGAAAAGCAGCTGCAGTGTTTCGAAGGATGCGCACCATCTGGGCAACCAATGCCATTGATCTGGACACCAAACTACACCTGTACAACAGCATAGTCCTACCTACAGCAATATATGCAAGTGAAACATGGAAGTGCACAGCTAAACTAACCAAGAAGCTGGATGTGTTTCACCAGAGGAACCTGAGAAGAATCTTGAAAGTAAGGTGGCAAGATCACATTACAAATGACGAGATTCTCAGAAGGCCAAAGACCAAACCACTGAGGGACATTATAACAGGCAAGAGGATGCAACTGGCAGGTCATATCCTACGCCTACCAAGTCAGCGCCACTCAAAGACTGCCATGACCTGGGTGCCACCAGGTGGCAGAAGGAAGAGAGGTCGGCCAAAAAACACCTGGAGAAGAACTTTTCAAGAAGACCTGAAAAGAGCAAATATAACCTGGGAAGAGGCTGAGGAAGCAGCAGCCAGATGGAAGATGGAAGCTTGCTGCCCAATGTGCCTGTAGGCACAGGAGGACCTAAGGTCTAAGGTAAGGTCATGTTAATGATCTATTGCCAATTGACCTCATGAGTTGCAATTTGGTCCTCCAGCTGTTCCTTTTTTGTACCTTTAACTTTTCCAGCCTCTTATTGCCCCTGTCCCAACATTTTTTTTAGATGTGTTGCTGTCACGAAATTTCAAATGAGCCAATATTTGGCATGAAATTTCAAAATGTCTCACTTTCGACATTTGATATGTTGTCTATGTTCTATTGTGAATACAATATCAGGTTTTGAGATTTGTAAATTATTGCATTCCGTTTTTATTTACAATTTGTACTTTATCCCAACTTTTTTGGAATTGGGATTGTAGATAAAGAGAACCCAGTTAAACAAATGAGATAAAAATATTATACTTGGTCATTTATTTATTGAGGAAAATGATCCAATATTACATATTTGTGAGTGGCAAAAGTATTAAAATTAGAAGGTGAAATTAGACTCAGGTGTTTTTAATCAATGGGATGACAATCAGGTGTAAGTAGGCACCCTGTTGTATTGAAAGAACAGGGGATTTATCAAAGTCTGATCTTCACAACACATGTTTATGGAAGTGTATCATGGCACAAACAAAGAAGATTTCTGAGGATCTCAGAAAAAAGAGTTGTTAATGCTCATCAGGCTGGAAAAAGTTACAAAACCATCTCTAAAGAGTTTGGACTCCATCAATCCACAGTCAGACAGACTGTATACAAATGGAGAAACTTTGAGACCATTGTTACCCTCCCCAGGAGTGGTCAACCAACAAAGATCACTCCAAGAGCAAGGCGTGTAATAGTCAGCGAGGTCATGAAGGACCCCAGCATAACTTCTAAGCAACTGAAGACCTCTCTCACATTGGCTAATGTTAATGTTCATGAGTCCACCATCAGGAACACTGAACAACAATGGTGTGCATGGAAGGGTTGCAAGGAGAAAGCCACTGCTCTCCAAAAAGAACATTGCTGCTTGTCTGCAGTTTGCTAAAGATCACGTGGACAAGCCAGAAGGCTATTGGAAAAATATTTTGTGGACGGATGAGACCAAAATAGAACTTTTTGGTTTAAATGAGAAGTGTTATGTTTGGAGAAAGGAAAACACTGCATTCCAGCATAAGAACCTTATCCCATCTGTGAAACATGGTGGTGGTAGTATCATGGTTTGGGCCTGTTTTGCTGCATCTGGGCCAGGACGGCTTGCCATCATTGATGGAACAATGAATTCTGAATTATACCAGTGAATTCTAAAGGAAAATGTCAGGACATCTGTCCATGAACTGAATCTCAAGAGAAGGTGGGTCATGCAGCAAGACAACGACCCTAAGCACACAAGTCGTTCTACCAAAGAATGGTTAAAGAAGAATAAAAATTAATGTTTTGGAATGGCCAAGTCAAAGTCCTGACCTTAATCCAATGGAAATGTTGTGGAAGGACCTGAAGCGAGCAGTTCATGTGAGGAAACCCACCAACATCTCAGAGTTGAAGCTGTTCTGTACGGAGGAATGGGCTAAAATTCCTCCAAGCCGGTGTGCCGGACTGATCAACAGTTACCGCAAACGTTTAGTTGCAGTTATTGCTGCACAAGGGGGTCACACCAGATACTGAAAGCAAAGGTTCACATACTTTTGCCACTCACAGATATGTAATATTTGATCATTTTCTTCAATAAATAAATGACCAAGTATAGTATTTTTGTCTCATTTGTTTAACTGGATTCTCTTTATCTACTTTTAGGACTTGTGTGAAAATCTGATGATGTTTTCGGTCATATTTATGCAGAAATATAGAAAATTCTAAAGGGTTCACAAACTTTCAAGCACCACTGTAATTAAGACATAAAGCAAGTTAAAAAAAATGACTTCAGTTCACCTTTAAGTGAACTTGGGGGGCGGGGCTTTGCATGGGCAGGGATGAGAGGCTGGTTCTCGAAAGAAAAAGGTTGTTCCAGTGTCATTCCTCTTCACCTGGTTAATCAGTAGAGCTCCAGTCTTTACAAATGCACCTTTTAACAATATTTACAATTTTGAATCCACTAATTGAAGATAATCATTTAAGACCAGCCTGAAATCCAAGACAATCCCACATGACCTTGTTGTATAAGCTGATTCACACACATGCACGTTGAAAATAACAGTCACTTGTCGCTTTAGACACTGCTGTGTTGGTAAAGTTTCATTCCAGCATGATGTTGGCTGCTGCGCCGTCCATCCTGCTCTGATCAGACGTCTCATTACTCATGCCTCTGAGAGAGGATACACACAAGTACACACACAAGCGCAGGGGTCCAGGGCAATTAGCGGGGTCAGGCATCTATCAGAGGCCATGCCAGGAGCATCAGGCCATGCAGAGCGGTGTGTTCACAGTGAGAGTTTGGGGAGCGTTAGCGGCACATTAGCCAAATGTTGACACAACACTGGCAAATAGTGGGATAACAGCAGGTGGATGGTGACGGTGTGTGTATGTGTGTGTGTGTGTGTGAGAGAGGCAGACGCACCCAGGGGCAAAAGGGCTACAGTACACCACACACACACACACACACACACACACACAGTGACAGATGGCCTTTAATTAGAAGGAAATCCCAATCTATCAACACCAGAAATGGCATTTGAAACTGGAGACACGCCGCACATGTCTACGCTAAATATGATTTCCGAAACCATCTTGAGATGTGCTTTATAGAGTACAGAACCTCTGTGATGTCTTTTATTTCACTCCGTAATTCTCAGAACGCAGCAATGAACACACGTATACCCTGACTGAAAAGTTTTCATGCGTGAACATGTCAGTAAAATGTGATCATATGGGAGAAAACATGATATCCATGATAGCCTGAATTCAATCATGTGAATATGATCATACATGATAAAGTAAAAACACACACCCTACATAATAGCTTATAAAATAAAAATACATCATCAGGGAAAGAAAAAAACATTAAAATGTGTACTCGAGTGGCAGCTACAATTATCGACAGTCCGTAATTATCGACATCTTTTCAGATTTACCAATCAAAAACAATTTTATATAGTTGAGTTTCAGTTACAACAGTTATTACTGGTTCAACCAGAAGACCCCCCTCGCCCTTTGAGCTTGTCATCTGATGACACAGCTTGAAGAAGAAGCCTTTATTTTTGTCACATGTACACTCAAGCACAGCGAAATTCCTCCTCCACATTTAACCCCTCCGAAGTACTGAATACATGCACATGTGAGCACACACACATACTCAGAGCAGGGGGCAGCTATACTACAACACTCAGGGAGCAAGTGGGGGTTAGATGCCTTGCCAAGGGCACTTCAGCCATTCCTGCTGGTCCAGGGAATCAAACCGGCAACCTTTTAGTCCTAAAGCTGCTTCTCTAACCTTTAGGCCATGGCTTCCACCTGAGGTGGATTTTTTTAGTACGGTCAGGAATTTGAGGAAAACCCGGACGTTATCATCGCAGGTAAGCATGGTGGAAAGATCATGGACATGTTTTTACTGATCAAATCTTTTCCCCATCAACATGGTGGTTTCAATGTTATCCAGCTCTTCTGATGCTTACCGCATGCTCTGCCACTGGAAGTTAGCATTACCCAGTGACACCATGCACAAAACACACATTTGCCAACCAAAACATATGAACTACTACTGTAACTCCAACATCAACCAGCCTCTACCCATTTCAAGAGGGCATCAAATATCATTGTTAAAAACAAGTAGCAAGCTAATGGTATTGCAGCTTCAGATAGAGAGAGCTAGCGTTCATGTATTGCGACTTGAGGAACCCCATTAGTTAAAATTGCCCCACTGAAACCACTTACCTATCATTCCACTGATTTCCAGGAGTTTGTTCTTTCCACTCTACTGTATGGTAGCGAGTCCTGGGCACCATATGCCAAACAAGAAAAACAGCTTAACAGCTTCCATCTCTGCTGCCTCAGGTGCATCCAAAACATCTCTTGGCAGGACAGACTAACCAACACGGAGGTCCTCGAACGTGCTGGCATTCCAAACATCCACACTCTGCTGATCCAAAGGCGTCTCAGGTGGCTAGGACATGCGCACCGTATGGACTCAGGGTGCATTCCCAAGGATATCTTGTATGGGGAATTGTGTGAAGGGACTCGTCCTGTTGGAAGACCTCACCTCCGCTTCAAGGATGTGTGCAAAAAGGACCTGAAATTGGCAGGTATCAACCCTAACACATGGGAGTACATCACGGCCTCACGGGAGACTTGGAAGGCTTGTGTGAGAAACGACTCACAGAAAGCTGAAAGGGACAGGAACAAGCATCTCGAAGCGAAAGGAGCCGATTGTAAAGCGAGAGTAACATCCTCAAGAGCTCCATCTAAATTTGTTTGTACTAGATGCATGAGAGACTGCCACTCCAGAGTCGGCCTGTTCAGCCACTCTAGAAAGTGCAACAGCACCTCATGCTACGCCATCGTCCTTTAAGATGAACGGATGCCTCTGTAAGCAGGGTCTTTAATCTTATCCTCAAAGACCTGGTGTATTTATTATACTGCAAGAGAGAATGAAGTACTGACTCGCTTCTGAATGTCCAACATTAGCAGTGTTGTTTACATTGTCTCTGAAAAACTGAGAGGATGTTCAGAGGCATTCAGTCACCACTGAGCTGTGGATTGTTATTTTTTTATTCAACATAAATTTATCATGGACATAAATTAATAGTGTGGAAAAAAAAATGAACATGTGGAACATGTTAAAACATTTTACACGTGGATTGTGCTTTTTATCCACATCCTTTTTCGATAAGGATGTGGATAAAATGACACTTTAGTATGAAGGATTCTATTATATTATATAAACACAAGGGTTTTACTGGGAAATACGTCACTCGTATTTTTCATCCGAGCTCCATCCGGGACATGGAGAACCAAAACCGTGACATAAATCTCTGTATGTCACTCATGCGGAAATTGATGAATTGTTTTGATAAATTTTTGTACTTTTGGTTTGTGAATGTGTCGGTATAATAAAAAGTAATAAAAATCAAATGTTGGCTTGAATATATGAAGTGTACCTTCTTGTGTTGAAAAACTTGTATTTTTCATACGAAATACATCGCGGATCTGAGGGACATATTTAAATAATATTGTCTGGCTTTTTTTCATGGTATATCAGATATATTCCATTCAGCTAGCATGATACTGAATGAGTCGAAGATGAGGAGCTGAATGGAATGTATCTGATATACCACGAAAAAAGCGCCAGCTGCTATTATTATTATTATTATTATGGGGTGGCACGGTGGTGTAGTGGTTAGCGCTGTCGCCTCACAGCAAGAAGGTCCGGGTTCGAGCCCCGTGGCCTGCAAGGGCCTTTCTGTGTGGAGTTTGCATGTTTGCCCAGTGTCTCCGTGGGTTTCCTCTGGGTGCTCCGGTTTCCCCCACAGTCCAAAGACATGCAGGTTAGGCTAATTGGTGGCTCTAAATTGACTGTAGGTGTGAATGTGAGTATGAATGGTTGTTTGTCTATGTGTCAGCCCTGTGATGACCTGCTGACTTGTCCAGGATGTACCCCGCCTCTTGCCCATAGTCAGCTGGGATAGGTTCCTGCGACCCTGTAGAACAGGATAAAGCGGCTAGAGATGATGGATGGGTGAACAGCTGGATATTATTATTATACATACACACTCTCTTCATATCAACATTCGCGAAGGTCAACACTAGCTTACCCATGAGTCGGCGCCATCAGCGCAGCAGTGCAGTTACCTTCCAGCCGGTGTAGCATTCATCAGTAGTGTTAGTGAATGCTAACAAAGCAGTGCTATCGAGAGCAAGTAGCACAGGCTAATGACCAAGAAACAAAGATTTCTGTCTCCACACTCTTCTTCCACGCTGCACGCTCACCACAGTATTTTTCACTCAGACTTAACTATTCATTTCCCTGTGTAATTTACTGAGTTACTTTTAAAATCAACATCGACAGCTATGCACAATGGAGTGACCTGGCAGCCAAAATTCTCTTCAAATCTTCTGTATTTAATGAAGCAAACCTGGTGGCCATATTTGCTTACAATTTGCCACAGTCACTCACTAGCACAGAAGTTCTACATCTCAGACATGTCTCTTTTCCAGTTTTTCAATGTCCGTTGGTATGTTTTTCTTTTGTAAATATACATGAAGAATATATAATGAAGTTTTGGTAGCCTTTTGGGTGTTCAGCGCGTCTTTAGTTTCAGTTTTCAGTTTATTTATTTAGTGCTTAATTATAGCATTACTAATCCTAGCACTGGATGAGCCAAGTCTTTGTCTTCCCCAACAGACAAAGAAATACTTCTGCGCATGCGCAGCAGAAAAGTTTCTCATTGGATATTTGCATCAGCTCCGACGTGTGACGTCATGTTGTCTTGACAACTGTGCAATATCGTAAACCATATTCAATGCTCAATCTCCATTGGGTAGAGTGACGTAATACATGTAGAATAATTTTGTATTGCTGTCAAACCAAATGAATGAAACCCACCAGAAGGGAATAGAACACGTTTTTATTCTATTGAAAACGTGTCCTGGATGTATGATAATTCCCGATATTTCACTCCCATGATGTCACTCCCAGTGTTTCCCTGCTGACTAGATGCACGTTGTCAAAATGGCGAACTGGTTCAAAATCAAAATTCTTTTGATTAACTTGCTTTTTTTTTTTGTGTGTGTGTGTGTGTGTGTGTGTGTGTGTGGATGCGTCCATATAATATAAAGAACATTACATAGCAGTGCAACATATGAAGTTTATCTTCTCATGTTGAAAAATATTTTCCACTCGTTCATTTCACTCACTCATGAAATATACATTCACCACTTGAAGATAAACTTCATATTTTCAGGCAACCATGCCATATCTTCCATATATTTTGTCATCTTAAGTTCAACTTCACATTTAATGCAATAATCACTACATGACAGATGACTAATGTACACGAATGAAGATTATTTCTGCATCAAATGCTTTCAGAAATATCAATTAAAATAAAGACTCGACAATTGAATGTAATATATATATATATATATATATATATATATATATATATTTATTATTAATAGAGCAAGAAGTGAGTGCAGGACTGAAAAACTCTTTAAAACTCCTCTTTTCTGCTGTTAGTCGCACACTTGTTTTAATTTCACCAACATTCACAGCTATTGTGTTTTTAAAAGAATAATAAAGTGTGAATTTCCAGTTCAGAGATGTAAATCACAGCGTACCTCAGTAAACCCTGTTCAGCAGCTTGTTGTACTCCGTCTGTGTTTAGTAGCGACATGTCGTTTGCATACGAGTCAGCTCTCTGAGCCTTTTATTTTTCCTGTGGATGTAGGCAATAAGGGTATTCCATTTATCAAGAGAAATGGAAATGAATCTTCTTAATGAAACACAGACACAGCAGTGCAATAATATTCGTCAAATCTCATTTGCATGAAGCCCGAGTTCAAATCCCGGTCAATGTATAACTCCGCTTGGGGTTGTTTCTAGTTTAGTCATTTCTATTTAATTGCATGCTTTGGTATGCATTTTATGAAAGTACACTTAAATGCACCTCCCCACACACACATTTTATTCGAGTGTATCCAGGTATATTGAGTCACACTGAAATATAAACCCCCTTGCTGATATGGCTATTTAAAAAAAAAAAAGTAAAAACAAAACAGATTTCATTAAATGCAATGCAAAGTAATGATTTTTTGTTAATTAGAAGGTAGGGTACAACTTAATGAAACAATTTCAGCCTTAGTTATTCAAAGAAAGAACAATCACATCGTAAATGTGGTAAACTTTATTGTAGAAAAAAAATGCCATTGAGATGTTCAGGAGCTGAAAGATCAGGGAGGTAGGGGAGTAAATATTAGCATAAAAGCCAGCACTTAGAGAGTATGAGAGAGAGAGAGAGAGAGAGAGAGAGAGCATGAAAATAGAACAACAGGTGGCTGAAAACTGATACATGTGGGACACCATATTGTATTTTAAGGTTCTGAGGAATCTCCATTAAGTTGTCAAATAAGGACACCTATCATATGTTGTGTTTTGTCCATCAGAATGGAACAGTGGTTTGTTCTGCTTCTCTTTATTTCTCGAGATCAAAGCGACCACACTCGGATCTGAGAGCATCTGAGCGAGGTAAGCGAGGTATTCAGAGAAAGAACAATCACATCGTAAATGTGGTAAACTTTGTTTTAGAAAAAAATGACGAGATATTTAGGAACTGAAAGATCAGGGAGGTAGGGGAGGAAACATTAGCATAAAAGCCAGCACTCAGAAAGTATGAGAGAGTATGAAAATAGAACAATCGGTGGCCAAAAAACGATACTTGTGGGACGCCGTATTGTATTTTAAGGTTCTGAGGAATCTCCATTAAGTTGTCAAATAAGGACACCCATCATATGTTGTGTTTTGTCTATCAGAATGGAACTGTGGTATGTTCTGCTTCTCTTTATTTGTCGAGATCAAAGCGACCATACTCGGATCTGAGAGCGTCTGAGCGAGGTAAATGAGAGGTCCAGTCCTCTGAAAAAAAGTGATTTGACTCGAGCCACGAGGTACAAACTAAGCCAAAGGACAGAGATGTAGAACTACAATGCATTCTGGTGATTTGGACCAAAAAACTATGTAATAAACCAAATGTTTTGAACTTGACATTCATATATGAGGGTATGTCAAAAAGTTCTTGGCCTTACCCAGAAATCGTCACAGGAGAAAGATTGTGCTTGCATCATTTTTCTATATCATCTCCTTTAACTTCAGTTCACTTGGTCCACTGATGTTCAAGCTTCACTATCCCTTCGCGGAAGAAGGTCACATCTTGAGCCTCCAGCATGGATCCTCCTCAACAGCATGGATGACTTCATCATTGTCACTCTGAAAATGGCGACCATGTGAGTGGAATTTCAGTTTGGGGAAACAGACAGAAGTCAGATGGTGCCAGGTCGGGTGATTAAAGTGCATGGGGCAACAGTTCAAAGCCACATTTGGCTGCTTCTGCCCCTGCCACCTGTGCTGTGTGGATGGGTGCATTGTCCTGGAGCAACAGCACACAAGTTTGAAGCTTTGTTTCCTCTCATTTTTTTCTTTGATTGCTTCTTTCATTTGAATTTTTGTGGGCAGTAAGACAGTATAAGGTTTTATAGTGTACAGTTATGCCCCAAAATGGGAGTTACGCCCCTAGTTTCCGGGTGAGGCCAACAACTTTTTGAAGTACCCTTGTAATTATCCAACCATTTTTTTGGAAATTGAGCACTGGCTCTGTCCTCACCATGTTTGGGCCATTTTTGTAATTCTTCGGTAGAACAACTTGTGTGACTTGTGTGCTTAGGGTTGTTGTCCTGCTGCATGACCCACTTTCTCTTGAAATTCAGTTCACAGACAGATGTCCTGATGTCCTATTTTCCTTTAGAATTCACTGGAATAATTCAGAATTCATTGCTGCATCAATGACAGCAAGCTGTCTTGGCCCAGATGCAGCAAACCAGGGCCAAACTCAGATACTACCACCACCATGTTTCACAAGAGGGATAAGGTTCTTCTGCTGGAATACAGTGTTTTCTTTCTCCAAACATAATGCTTCTCATTTAAAACAAAATGTTCTATCTTGGTCTCATCCATCCACAACATTTTTTCCAACAATCTTCTGAGTTGTCCTTGTGATTTTTTTTTTTTATCAAACTGTCATTGTGCAGCAATGTTCTAGTTTGGTAGCTTTCTTCTTGCTACCCTTCCAGGTTAGTCCTGGGTATGACTTTAAACTGCAACTGGTCTCAGGTCCAGGAGGACTTGAGTATCGGGGAAAGTAGAGTTACCCCTTAATCACCATTGCTCCCAGGTCCGCGCTAACCCGGAGTGGTAGCACCTGCCTGGGTTCCAGCTATGGTTTAAATAGTACATCATCAATACGGTGCTGGTAGCAGAGCACTTTTCGGTGCAGTGTGGCAGACATTTTGTGGCGGCTTGGCCGGGCCATTTGTACCACCACTGTGGGTGACTCTGTTGCTCTGGTGTAGGCCTCATGACCCATCTGCATTTCTGCACATGATAATGAAGCAGCCATCATCACTAGCGATGGACAGCCGCCACCGAAGACCCTTACATGTACACCATTGTTGTTCAGTGTTCTCCTGATGGTGGACTCATGAACATTAACATTAGTCAAGTCAAGTCAACTTTATTGTCAAATATGCTATACATGCTCGACATACAGCACAGATAAAATTTCAGTCCTCTCTGACCCATGGTGCAAACAGGCAATGCAATAAATAATAATAGAATAATTGAAAAAACAAACAATATAAACAGTATAAACACTCTAGATAAGAACTAGACATAGACTAAACACTCATAAACAAACGATATAAACAGTATAAACACTCTAGATAAGAACTAAACATAGACTAAACACTCAAACAGACAATATAAACAGTATAAACACTAGATAAAAACTAGACATAGACTAAACACTAAAACAATATAAACAGTATAAACACTAGATAAGAACTAGACATAGACTAAATACTCATAAACAAACAATATAAACAGTATAAACACTCAAGATAAGAACTAGACATAGACTAAGCACTCATAAACAAACGATATAAACAGTATAAACACTAGATAAGAACTAGACATAGACTAAACACACACACATGTAAATTAGTGCAAATAAACAGTCAAGGGCACTTGAGGTATAGCAGGTAAACATGAATTAAGCAGTATAAACAATAAACTAATGGCTGTTAAGGTGAGGTAGTGCGGAATAGTGCAAATGAGCGAGGTAAAGTGAAGTGTGCAGTCCCTGAGTTCAGTGTGTTAATGAACGTTGAGAGTATGTGTGTGTGTGTGAGAGTGTGTTGGGGGGGGACTGTGAGGGTGACATGTCAGATGCTGAAGGGGGGGCGGGGGTGTGTGTGAGCAGAATCTGTGGCAGGGGGCAGAGGGGGGAGGAGGGGCAGAACAGGGAGGGAGTTGAGCCTCCTGACCGCCTGGTGAAAGCAACTGTTCTTGAGCCTGCTGGTTTTGGCCCGGAGACTCCGCAGTCTCCTCCCCGATGGCAGCAGACTGAAGAGGCTGTGAGATGGGTGGGTGGGGTCACTTGCAATCCTGATGGCTTTGCAGGTGAGGCAGGAGTTATAAATATCCATTAGAGAAGGGAGAGAGACATCAATGATCCTCTCAGCTGCTCTCACGATGCGCTGCAGTCTTGCAGCAGGACATGGTGCAGGCGCCGTACCACACGGTGATGCAGCTGGTCAGGATGTTCTCGATGGTGCCTCTGTAGAATGTGTGCATGATGGGGGCTGGGACTCTTGCTCTCCTCAGTTTGAGGAGGAAGTACAGACGCTGTTGGGCTTTTTTGGCCAGTGATGCAGTGCTGTTGCTCCAGGACAGGTCTTCAGAGATGTGCACACCCAGAAACTTGGTGCTGCTCACTCTCTCCACTGCAGCCCTGTCGATAGATAGTGGAGCATGCTGGGTGTGCGCTCTCCTGAAGTCCACAACAATCTCCTTCGTCTTCTCCACGTTCAGGCGGAGATTGTTGTCCTTGCACCACATGGCCAAGTGGCTCACCTCACTCCTGTAGATTGTCTCATTGCCATTTTTAATGAGACCCACCACAGTCATGTCATCTGCAAACTTAATGAAGAGATTGGAGCTGGATGTTGGTGTGCAGTCGTGGGTCAGCAGAGTGAAGAGGAGGGGGCTTAGCACACATCCTTGGGGGGGCCCCCGTGTTCAATGTGATGGTGCTGGAGGAGTTGCTGCCGACCCGTACAGCCTGTGGTATCCCTGTCAGGAAGTCCAGCAGCCAGTTGCACAGGGAGGTGTTGAGTCCCAGCTGGTCCAGTTTATGAATGAGCTGCTGAGGAATGATTGTGTTGAATGCTGAGCTAAAGTCTATGAACAGCATTCTGACATATGAGTCTTTTGTCTCCAGGTGGGTGAGGGCTGAGTGGAGGGCAGTGGAGATGGCGTCATCGGTCAAACGGTTGGACTGATATGCAAACTGGAAAGGGTCCAGGGCGGGGGGAGGGCAGACTTGATATGCCGCATGACTCGCCGCTTGAAACACTTCATGAGGATGGGAGTGAGTGCGACAGGGCAGTAGTCATTGAAGCAGGAGGGAGAAGGCTTCTTCGGGACCGGGATGATGGTGGTGGCTTTGGGGCATGTGGGGATAACAGCCTGGCTCAACGAGATGTTGAAGATGTCTGTAAAGACATCTGTGAGTTCCTCGGCACAGTCTCTCAGGACACGACAAGGAATGTTATCAGGACCCGGGGCTTTTCATGCATTTGTTGTCCTGAGAGCTCTCCTCACGCTGTCTGGGGACAGCGTCAACATCTGGTCGCCGGGAGGTGGTGGGATCTTCTGTGCCGTGGTGCTGTTGTCTGCCTCAAAGTGAGCGAATAAGTCGTTCAACTGATTCAGCAGAGACGTGGAGTTGTCACAGGTCTGCGGCGAGGGCTTATAGTCTGTGATGGTCTGAATCCCTCGCCACAGGTTCCTGGTGTCTCTGCTGTCGTTGAAATGGTCAGCAATGTACCTGGAATACTGTCTCTTGGCCACCCTGATGCCTCATGACAGATTGACCCTAGCTGTCCTCAGGCCCACCTTGTCCCCAGCTCTGAAGGCGGCATTCCGAGCTCACAGGAGCCTGTGGACTTCCCCTGTCAGCCATGGCTTCTGATTGGCCCGAATGGAGATGGTTCTGGTGACCGTAACGTCATCCATGCACTTCCTCATGTAGGCAGTGACGGTCTTCGTGTACTCCTGTAGATCTGTGATGTTGTTGTAGGTGGCCGCCTATCTGAACATGCTCCAGTCAGTGGTGGAAAAACAGTCCTGGAGTGCCTCTGAGGACCCCTCTGGCCACACACGTATCTGCTTTGTAGCTGGTTTGGTGACTTTAACCAGCGGCCTGCATGCTGGCATTAGCATAACAGTGGAGTGATCTGAAGCCCCAAGGTGGGGGAGGGGGAGGGCTTTGTAGGCGTCTTTATGCATGGTGTAAACATTGTCCAGAGTATTGTTTCCACGTGTGGGAAAGTTGATATGTCCATAGAGTTTTGGAAACACGCTCTTGGGGTTTGCATGGTTGAAATCCCCAGCCAGGATGAGGAAAGCATCTGGGTGGGCTGTCTGCTGCTCACTGATGTGCTGATAGAGTTCATTCAGTGCTTCACTCCTGTTGTTATTGGAACTGGGAGGGATGTATAATGCTACCAACAATATGGTTGTAAATTCCCTCGGCAGGTAGAATGGCTGGCACTTAATAATTATAAACTCCACCAGTGGTGAGCAGTGTTTGCCGACCACAACAGCATTGTGGCACCAGGCATTAGGGTGCATCAGTTGCCCCCTAAAAATGAAAAGTTCCTCCGATCATGATGCATTTTTGTTTTTATGTTCCTTTTGGTAAGAAAACACACTGGGTGAAATATTTTGACAAAATTCAAAAGTTTAATGGTGGCACCAGGAGCTCAAAGTTATGGAAAAAGCTGCTATTTTATGATTTTTATGACAAAATTTTGATCACTTTTCATGAAACATTATGGCACCTTATAGTGTTTACCAAATATCTTAGATACACATTTTTAGTACATATTCTAAATATATTATCAAGCACAGTTTGAGTTTTAGCTGTTCATTGAATCATTGTTCAACTACTTTTAAACAATACAAATGTATTATGAATCACATTAATGCTTCTCAATCCCTCGCAAAGGTTCTTAACATGATCTCTGGGTCACAAGAAATCAATAAATGGAGTCCAACATTGTGATTCAAACCTTACGCGAAAACATAAAGTAAGCGTTTTTTGGCAAAAAATGAACCTCATGGTGCCACCATTAGACTTTTGAATATGGTCAAAACATTTTTACAGGATGTCTTTATTGGTGAAAAGGAACACCCAAACAAAAATGCATCAGATTTTATGAAAGTGAGGGCAACTGATGCACCCTACCAGGCATCACTGATGTAAACACAGAGTCCTCCGCCACGAGTCTTCCCTGCCTCGACTAGCGCTCTGTCTGACCGGTAGCATGTTAGCCGGGCTAGCTGAATGGCACAGTCTGGGACGCTGTCGTTAAGCCATGTTTCCACAAACACGAGGACACAACACTCACTCACAGGCTTAAAAGATGAGCGGAGTAGGTGGACATAATCCAGCTTGTTGTCCAGAAAGCGTACGTTGGCCAGAGTGATGGTAGGGATAGCCGGCCGGTGAGGGCTAGCCGCTAGCCTAGCCCGGATACCTCCGCGCTTGCCCCTCTTCTGCTTCTGCATGTTCCGCCTGTGGCGCTTCCACTGTGGGCTGGATGCAGGAGTGGGGGTCGGTGGTTGAGCAGGCCTCTGGAGCAAACCGTAGTCGGATAGCACTTCCGTGTCCGCTGGATTTATATCCGTGAATATAGTTCTGCAGATGTCGAGCAGAAATTCACGGGAGTATGTGCACCTTAAGACTGATGGACGCGACAAAGACAAACAGATACACACTGTTTTAAAACACAAAAAACACGAAAACACCGTTCTGTCGGGACAGAGAGGAGCCGCTGTGTGTGTGCACGCTGCCATCTTGGAGGATCCAAGATTAGCCAATGTGAGAGAGGTTGTTAGGTGCTTAGAAGTTATCCTGGGTTCCTTTGTGACCTCGAAGACACTTACACACCTTGCTCTTAGAGTGATCTTTGTTGGTGGACCTCTCCTGGGGAGGATAACAGTGATGTTTAATTTCCTCCATCTGTCTGACTATGGATTGCTGGTGTCCAAACTCTTTAGAGATGGTTTTGTGATCTTTTCCAGGTTCATGAGCATTGATGAGATCCTCAGAATTCTTTGTTTCTACCATGATGCACTTCCACAAACATGTTGGAGAAGATCAGACTTTGAATAGATCCCTGTTCTTTCAATAAAACAGGGCGAGCACTCACACCTGATGCTCATCCCATTGATTGAAAACATCTGACTCTAATTTCACCTTCAAATTAACTGCTAATCTAAGAGGTTCTCATACTTTTGCCTCTCACTGATATGTAATATTGGATCATGTTCCTTAACCAATAAATGGCCAAGTATAACTTTTTGTTTCGTTTAATTGGGTTCTCTTTATCTATTTTTATTACACAAAACTGATGTGCAGATAGGTTTCTAGTTTCATAATGTTGAGTATGTGACCTTGATACTGAAACCACGGTTGGTTTAAACCGACTCGTCTGGTTCTTACCTGGTTGAAATCTTTCACATCAAGTTGAATCAGAGTCAGAGCGATGCTTTTGGCTAATTTGCTGTTTGATTGAGTTAGGTTTCATGTTGCATGGGCGTCAACAAACCAAAAAGCAAATAAAGTTTGGAGCAGAAAACAGTACTGCAGTCAAGTCGATTCAGTCAAATCACTTCGACACTAGCATTCACTCAGAAGCAAACTGAAGCCACCTCGTTCACAGTGTGATTGCTGTGTTCTTATCGCACAGAGGAGGAGAAAACACCAGGGTTCTGTTCAAACTGATTAAACATGACATTTTGTGATCTTATTACTGTTTCAGGTTCTACACGAGGAACCATTTTGAGATATGGGAGATCTGACATTCCAGCTAGCAAACATCGAAACTAAAGGTATTTACAGCTGGACAGGAATTACACCTGAGGATTACTTTAGTCAGCTGGAGTGAAAAGCCCAAGACTAGGATGCCTGGAGATCTCTCGTTGGCGGCCTATGCCCCAGAATGGGTAGTAGGCTTAAGTCAGTAAGTATTACTTTAGTCACTGATATTCTTTTACATCTTGTGTTTTAAACATGTTTTCCTGATCACAGTGTAGCCCCTACTTGCACCTGTTCCTTTAAGACAGTGTAATATCAAACAAGAAAATTAGGGCTAACTTTAATTCTAGACCCGATGAGGAGACAGCTGAGACTCACCTGACCCATTACCGGATCAGACCTGCAATATCTACCCCAATGACACACGGAACAACAGACTGAAGTTTTAAAGGAGTTATATTGAAAGCAATAAAGACCTTTCGCAGCACAGTCTCATTCTCATCTCATTATCTCTAGCCGCTTTATCCTTCTACAGGGTCGCAGGCAAGCTGGAGCCTATCCCAGCTGACTACGGGCGAAAGGCGGGGTACACCCTGGACAAGTCGCCAGGTCATCACAGGGCTGACACACAGACACAGACAACCATTCATATTCACACACCTACGGTCAATTTAGAGTCACCAGTTAACCTAACCTGCATGTCTTTGGACTGTGGGGGAAACCGGAGCACCCGGAGGAAACCCACGCGGACACGGGGAGAACATGCAAACTCCACACAGAAAGGCCCCCGCCGGCCACGGGGCTCGAACCCAGGACCTTCTTGCTGTGAGGCGACAGCACTAACCACTACACCACCGTGCCGCCCCTTCGCAGCACAGTATCTCAAAAAAAAGTAAGTAACTTAAAGCGAGTACTGTGGGAGGAAAAAAAAAACAGTACCTAGTACATAATCACTCAAAGTTGGATTTGAGGTATACAGTTGTTTTAAGTACCTTTGTTGTTTGATTTGAACCAAAAAAAAAAAAAAACACATGAAAATAGAAATTAAAAAAAAAAAAAACTCTGAGATCTCAGGTAGTAAAAAATAAATTGTCCCAAAAGATCAAATGAATAGAAAAGATAAATAAAATGAGTGCAATCAAATCCTACTGCCCTCAACAATGAACGTCCAATGGTAAGTATTGCATGGGGGTGAAGATGTGGATGAAGGTGTGGATGACCAGAGAGTAGCAACCAGGATGGAGATGGAGATGAACCGAGGACCAAGGACCCAAGTGAAGGACTCTATGGAAAAAAAAAAAAAAACAGCCTACACATCCATGCAGACAAATTACTAATTTCGTCCATAATGAAAGTCCATTTGAATAAAGTTACTGCTTTTCAGTGTCCATTTTACTTTGTTACTACTACCATTTTTTTTTTAATTAATTTTTTAATATAACTTTTCCCATGAACTTGTAATATTCATCATAACCCAGAAAACAAAACATGAATTCACATTTAGCATTTCAAAATAACCTCCGTTTTTAGCATACAGCTCGTGGTATTTACATAAATTACATTAAATCCATTGCTCACACAATGAAAAACACTTTTTTTCAACTCAACACTCTCATCAGCTTAGCTGCATGAATTTTCTACCGGGGCCTAGCACCGGTTTAGCACCACATTAGCCTGCACCGAGCGGCTATCAAAAGTTTCATAACCGGCAATGAAATAGCAGCACAAGATTCATAAAACACATAAACACAGGCTTCAGACATTAATAAATTATTCGGACCTGTTTCGAGTTTATCCCGACTGGTTTTAGAGAAAATTCAAGGCTAATTTTTAAGATATTTCCAGTGTTTAGCACTCTGATAGCGAGTTAGCATGCTAATGTAAACGTCGATCGTGACTCACCGGGAAATCAATCGTTTGCTACAATTCACGTCGTCCTACTCGAACTTGCAGCATGCCGATAGTCTCTTCTCTTGCAGTTTTCTAACTTCTGACTTTCAATTTTTATCAGTTCAATTCTAAGTTTTCCTCTTAAATCTCTTCTCTTCCAGCATCTACTCTCACACACACACACACCAGGCATCGGTCGAGAGGGACTCACAGAGATCGGCGCTAAGGTGAGATACACACTCCTGTCAGCTTTTCTTTTGCTCACCGAAAACAGCACCTAACAACTGCCACCTAAATTAAAAGGGACAGTAACACATATACTGTACAGGTTTGTTTTTTAGGAGAAGATATTTTTTACTGCTCCCCTCTCATGGAAAAATACTAATGAATTGAGATTTGAGAGAACACTTAGAACATTAATACGTAATGTACAGATAAATAACTACAAACAACCTGGGGTTTAATTAACCCTGGTTACACCGGTCAAGGTGGATCCGGAGTCTATCCCAAGAACTCTGGATGTGAGTCAGGAATGAACTCTGGATTGGACACCAGTCCATCAGAGGGCACCACACACACGTTCCCACATAGGAATAATGCAATCCAATAGAACCCTAATTTTTTTTTGTCAAATTTGACACAAAAAAGATTAAAAAGTAAAAACTAGCACTGCCGGAGAATAAAGATCACAGTAATGAAGGTTAATGAGGTGAAAATATGGAAAGCAGCATTAGTATTGTTAGGCTCTGGACTTATTGAGTATACGCTATTATTGAGTATTTCTCTTCAGTATCAAGCACATGCTTCATATCCTGCAGTTGTATTCGCTGCTTTAGCATTTAATGTGAGAAAACTAAAAGTTTAAATTTAATGTAAATATTCAACCCCAATTCCAAAAAAGTTGGGACACTGTGTAAATAAAAACAGAATGCAAATATAATTTGCAAATCATGGAAACCCTATTTTTCATTGAAAATTGTATAAAGACAACATATCAAATGTTGAAACAGAAATTTTATTGTTTTTTTTTTTTTTAAATATATGCTCATTTTGAATTTGATGTCAGCAACACATTTCAGAAAAGTTGGGACGGGGCGTGTTTACCACTGTGTTGCATCACCTTTACTTTTAACACTCTCAGGTCGCCGACCCCCCACAAGGGACTTCTAGGACTGTTAGTAAACACACATCTAAAGCTCTGCGAGTTTTTGTGCTAGAAACATTCAAGTAACACCACTAGAAACCTTGAATCTTCTAGTTTTCATATATATATATATATATATATATATATATATATATATATATATAATCTCATTATCTCTAGCCGCTTTATCCTGTTCTACAGGGTCGCAGGCAAGCTGGAGCATATACATAGTTTCACATGACGTCACAGAGTGGGGGATTCCCTAGTGGCAGCCATCTTGTGGGTCAAGCTTACCGTACGGGTCACTGAGCACACATTGTAACGCGTGAGTACAAAGTCTTCAAAAGAACCCAAGCAGGCTATTTAAAGCTAGCAATGGTGCACACCTGTTGTATTCACGGCTGTCGTAATAGGTCAGATGATGACGTCAAGCGGAGCTTTTATGGAATTCCCACTGTACGGGAGCACGAAGGTGAGCAAACAAAGAAACTCAGCATACAAAGGAGAAATCTATGGCTTGCGAGAATCAACCGCAAGGATTATCAGCCTTCCAAACACAGCAAAGTCTGCTCCGATCATTGTATAAGTGGTTAGTTGTTTAAATAAACAATCAATTGTGTTTAAGTTTGTTTTTGGAAACCAAAACATCATGTAAACAATCTCTGGAGAATGCCTAACTGGAACCGCTAAGTGTACGTTTACATTGTAATGTACACTTAATATCGCTCGGTACAAGGCTGCAAACATATGATTATTACTGGCCTATAAATTGTCATATTTATCATAACAAACACAAAATGTAACAAGCCTACATACCAGTTAATTATATTACAAAGTTTATACTGACATGGTACTGTAATACCACTAATGGATGTAAAATTTGTCTTAAATCAACTCGATATTATACACACACACATATATTTATATGCAGTGTTGAGAGCTCTAAAATTCCAATGTTTACATACCTTGGCTGTAATTAGGACACGACTGTCACTTGTTTTTATATGGTGGACTTCACGGACCCAGCCACAGACAAAATAATTGTATGACTCCAGCGACTTGTATGCTTTGAGGTCGTCAAGTGTGTAGGCACTTTTACTATTCACGAAATAGTTCACAATATCAGGGTACAATATGGATGGCAGCCCTGCATAGTCACTTGAAAATGCATCTTTGTCCACGTTGTAGGGGTCAATTCCCCCAATCAAGGCCAGTTTGGCTGCATACCATTGTCGTGAGATGTCGTCCAATGTATCTGTATACTTCCGTTTGCTTGATTTTGCCGACATTGATCTTTATTTTAAAAAACTGACTATATAACTTCATAAATTCGTCCGAGATAACATAGCCGGTAATGGCGATGGTCCGTTTTGTTTGCCCCACAAGATGACGGCTGGAGGGCGTTCCCCGGAATGCCGTGACGTCAGTGAAAACTATCTATCCCAGCTGACTATGGGCGAAAGGCGGGGTACACCCTGGACAAGTCGCCAGGTCATCACAGGGCTGACACATAGACACAGACAACCATTCACACCTACGGTCAATTTAGAGTCACCAGTTAACTTAACCTGCATGTCTTTGGACTGTGGGGGAAACCGGAGCACCCGGAGGAAACCCACGCAGACACAGGGAGAACATGCAAACTCCATACAGAAAGGCCCTCGCCGGCCACGGGGCTCGAACCCTATATATATATATATATATATATATATATATATATATATATATATATATATATATGCGCATATGTTCACTTGTTTCCATACCAACTGAAAAACTTTGAGGAATGGCCAATGCAAGGAAGATGTCTCACTAGCGGTAGTTGTAATGCTTTTTCGGTTAGCGTATAGGGAGAACTACATTACATTACATTTAGCAGATGCTTTTATCCAAAGCGACTTACAATTGAGAAAAACAATCAAGCTACAGTAAAACATAGGAAATCAGAGTAAGAAGAAGATGCATGTTAGATGGTTAGTGGGTTGTTAGAATAGGAGGTGCTCTTTGAAGAGAAAGAACTAGTTGATCGAAATGTGCTGTTATTTTCGTCAAGTTTTGAAAACATATTTCTGTTGCCAAACTATGTTTCACTGATTTACTGATTACTGATTTACAGTCATTAGTTACCTAAGTCAACATACCCTGCATAGTCATAGTTTATCTTCATTACTAACTTTAGATTTATTATAGTCCGTGCATAAGTCTATGCATAAGATTATGAAATGTAGCTTTGGCTCTTAGGGCTTCTTTTCTTTGCAGTAACTTTCCAAGCAGAGAGGTGTGGGGGCAGGGAGGTACAGGGGCCAGGTGCAGGGAGGTACAGGGGCCAGGTGCAGGGAGGTATAGGGGCCAGAGCCAGGGTCTTTGTCTTTGAAAAATGGACGATTGACAGTGACGGGGGGGGGGGGGGATTACAATTACACCTACCTCATCAATATTCATTTGAAAGGGCAACTGACTTTGGAGTAAACAAAGGTAGTCTGAAGTTTCTACAATTAGTATTGAAACTACATAACATTTCTGAATGCTGTTCTTACGTTTATGTAGCCAACACCTATGTTTACAAGGTTCATACTTCAAAAGTCTTGTGCAGATATATTTATAGTGTGTTTTTTCTTTACAAGGTTTGAAGACTCTGAAAATAGTTTTTTGTAAGGTTGTGTCTGCAGTTAATTGAAATAAAAACAAATTTCATGACATTCACTTTACTCTCACATTATTATTGCTGAGGGTGTCCAGAATATAACCATGTGTGTCACTTTTGCATGGATGTTTTTAGTTAGATGAAATACTTAAAAGTGTCAAGGTTTATCAGACTGCCACAGAGTGTCTGACTGGCCCAGGACCTCAGAGTGCAACACTCTGTAAACGTTTGGGAACTGAGAAGACCAATTGCTGTACTTTTGAAAGAGAAATGTTGTCCCATTCTTGCCTGATATACAATTTCAGTTGCCCAACAGTTTGAGGTCCCCTTTGTCGTATTTTGCACTTCAAATTTTTTAAATGGGAGACAGATCTGGACTGTTGGCAGGCCAGTTTAGCACCTGGACTTTTTTACTCCAGAGCCATGCAGTTTTAATATGTGCAGAAAGTGGTTTGACGTTGTCTCGCTGAAAGAAGGAAGGCCTTCCCTGAAAAAGATTTTGTCTGGATGGCAGCATATTGCTCTGAAACGTGTAAATATAATTCAGCATTAATGACGCCTTCCCAGATGTACAAGCTACCCATGTCATGTGCACTAATGCCCCCTCATAACATCACAGATGCTGGGTTTTGAACTGTTCACTGATAACAAGCCGGATGGTCCCTCTCCTCTTTAGTCTGGAGGACGTGGTGTCCATGATTTCTAAAAATAATTTCTACTTTTGATTCGTCAAACCTCAGGACAGTTTTCCACTTCAACTCAGTCCATTGTAAAAGAGCTCGGGCCCAGAGAAGGGGGTGGGGTTTCTGGATATTGTTTATATCTGGTTTTAACTTGCATTTGTGGATGCAGTAATGAAGTGTTTTCACAGACGATGGTTTTCCGAAGTGCTCCAGAGCCCATACAGTGATACAAACATGTGTCTGCTTTTAATGCAGTGTCTCCTGAGGGCCTGAAGATCACAGGCATCCAATGGCAGTTTTCATCCTTGTCTCTTGCATACAGAGATTTCTCCAGAGTCTGAATCTTTTAATGGTATTATGGACCATAGATGATGTGATCCACAAATTCTTTGCAGTTTTACATTGAGGAACGTTGTTCTTAAATTGTTGCACTGTTTGCCCACATATGAACCCCTCCCCATCTTTACTTCTAAGAGACTCCGCCTCTCTGGGATGCTCTTTTTATACCCAATCATGTTAATCACCTGTTGCTAATTAACCAAATTAGTTTTGTTTAACATTACACAACTTTTTCAGTCTTTTGTTGCTCCTGTCCCAAATTTTTTGAAACGCGTTGCTGACATCAAATTCAAAATAAGCATATATTTTTCAAAGAACAATACAATTTCTCAGTTTCAACATTTGATATGTTGTCTTTGTACCATTTTCAATGAAATATAGATAGGGTTTCCGTGATTTGCAAATCTTCACATTGTGTTTTTATTTGCAGTTTACACAGTGTCCCAGTTTTTTTTTTTTTTGGAATTGGGGTTGTAAGTGTTGTAAATGTACAGCACTCTCACAAAAACTAGCACAGTGTCTACTGCACTGCATCTCTTCTACATTAGACACCTGAACATGACAACTTGAGTATGATGGGAATGGAACCTGACAAACATGCTCGTGTAGAAATATGGATAAACCGAAAGGAAGCTTTTTGTTCAGCTTATTTGTAGCATCAGAGTCAAGCCTTTCTTTCTTTACTGGTGGCTTTACTGACAGGTCAGTGGACATGATAATAATAACATTAATGACATCATTATTAATGTTGGAGGTTGTTGCTATGGCAGCGAAGACATTCAGAGGCATATGAAGAAAGAAAAATAAAATCTATATACTTGCAATATGGAAAATGAACCGGAAATTATGATGATGGCATTAAGGGTATATTAGGAAATGTAAAAGAAGAAAAAATAAGTGGAAAGTACAGAAAGAAGGAAATAAAAATAGACTAAAAATTCAGAAGAAGATGTATTGAATTAGACAATAAACATAAGAAAAAAAGAAAAAAAAAGTTATTCACATTTGGACATAAAACACATTTTATATATACTGTATAATATGCAATACTTTGATTATATTATACTGTATATACACTCACCAGCCACTTTAATAGGAACTTGTGGAACCCAATGTGTTCTTCTGCTGTTGCTTTTCTGCTGAGATGCTTTTCTGCTCACCACGGCTGTAAAGCGTGATTATATGAGTTACTATATCCTTCTTGCCAGCTCAGACTGCTCAATCTGCCCATTTTCTGATCTCTGACCTCTTATCAACAAGGCGTTTGTTTCCACCCACAGAACTATCACTCACTCACTCAACTCAATTTTTTTTTGTTTTTCGCACCATTCTGTGCAAACTCTAGAGACTATTGTTTGTGTGTGAAAACCCCAGGAGGAGATCAGCAGGTTCTGAAAAAAACAAAAATACTCATCTGGCTCAAACCAACAGCCATGCCACAGTGAAAGAAAGTCACACTTCACTGTGAGATCACAATTTTTTTCCCATTCTGATGTTTGAACATTGTGAACATGAATTAGTTGAAGCTCTTGATTTGTATCTGCATAATTTTATATATCGAGAAATCGGCTGATTAGAGAACCGCATCAAACAGTTGGACAGGTGGACGAAGGGGTAGTAAAGTGGCCGGTGAGTGTAGAATTTATAACATATTTTCGTTATTTAATTTTGAATATTTGCAGGCTGGTCTAAACAAATTAGCCAGTGCATGTCCCTATTTAAAACCTCGATCAATAAGAAGCCGTCATTTATTCCCTCCCAGTCGTAAACTTAAGCTTCACACATTGCAACTTGAGCCTGGAGTTGGAGAACACAAATCAGAGCATGAGGCGTTGTAATGGCAGGAGCGAGGCAAAACGATTTGCATCTCCACATAATTAGTCAGGGGAGTGCAAGATGGCCCTCTTACCCCACCCCACCCCACTCCTCCCCCCTTCCAGCTCTCTCCATCATGGCTCTGCGCTCGTCTAATGGACCGGCGTTGTGTATCGCTGCTTTTAGCGTTTAGGAGGAAAGCAGAGCCCGGAGTCATGTGACCCCGTGCCTCGGAAATGCGTGCAGTTCAGCATAGTGCCGTCCTCAGCGGGCAGATTTGTCCTAATAAAACGTCAGGCCCCGAGCAGAATGAACTGTAATGACTTTCTGAGTTCACTAATGGCCAATAAATCTTAGATTAGATGGGCCCCGCACAAACGGCGTGCACGGCTAAGCTGCACACACTCACACTCACACACACACACACACACACACTCGCGCACACACACACACACACAAGCGTGTGGCATGGCTGAATAGATTCTGATGGCTTTATTGTCGAAAGTTTTCGTTATTGTTCGGCACAGGGGTGGGCCAAAGTTTCAAAAGTTGACGAGTTTGCAATATTAATTCCTGTGAAGAGCCAGAGCCTGCCGTTTCTCATTCCGCAGGCTCGGATTTCCGACAGCTCTCCCTCCCCCGGACACACGACCCCATAATGGCTGCTGTCCACTCTGGGATGATTATTAGTTTAACAGAAAAAAAAAAAGGAGTAAGAGTCCAGTGGGTAAAAGTAGCATGTAGCATGTACAAGTGAAATATTAAGAGCTTTAAGTTTCTTAAAGTTTTGAGCTCACCATGAGTAAGAAAGCAGGAGGATAAACGTGACGAATGACCCGACGGATGACACGTTAATGCTCCCTCGACCCAAGCCCCTTCTCCACAAACCTCTGTTAGCTTAATGGCTTCACTTATCATTTGGGGGGAAAAGGGAAGGCGGGGAGGGCTTGGGGAGGGCTGCTGCTGCGGCGGCGAACAAATTGTGCCGTGGACTGGAGGGGGAATCAGCGCAGAGGATGTGAATCAATCATATTATCCGCTTACACGCAGCGGCTGCTCCTCCTTCCCATGAGGAACAAAGAAATGAGCTACTGATCGCCTCCAACTTGACATTACCAAATGGGGTGTGCTCGGAGAAAGCCTTCCGATTGTATTAAGCTGAAATATTAATATGGATGTTTCCTTTCAACTCGCTTAACCCGATTGCTTTCCGAACCCAAATGTTCAGAAAACGGAAAATCTAATTTTTTTCCGGACGGATTCAATCATGAAGATCAATTGAGCGAAATGTGTTAAAAAGCAGATGTTTTTAGTTTTAGGAACATCGAACGACTGGACGTTTTAATGAAACAGCGACGAGTGCTGTATCCAAAAACAAGATGACAAAAAAAACAAAAACAAAAAAAAACAAACAAAAAAACCCCCATCCTTTTCCAAAAGGAAACTGGTTTACATTTTTTTTAATGGTCTAAAGATGCCACTTTTCCCTCCTGTTTGTTCTCTGGAAGAGCAAATTGTTCTCGCTTTTAAATATTGGTGCACGCTTGTGGCTCTGCGGCTTCCAAACTCAGACAGGGAAGGCACAAAAGTCTCTGATTAATGTCCAATGCACTGTGTGTACTCCAAGACAGTCTGTGGCACAATATGTCCTCTCCGTCCCGCCTTGCCAACTGGCAGCGTGGTGCAGATGGGCACAGGTTTAGGGACAGAAGACCCACAGGTTTCTGCTAAAGAGGACCTGGCACAGGCAGAGTGAAAGGGGATTTAACGATTCGCAGCTCGTATGGCACAGAGAGAGAGAGAGAGAGAGAGAGAGAGAGAGAGCACAAACTCTACAAAAAAAAGCATTCTAAATCAACGGTATGAGTTTGAGAGGATTCATTCAATGTTGTATGGATAGCCTTGATGAAACTTACAGTACACACACACACACACACACACACACACACACACACACACACACACACACACACACACACACACACCATTGCTGAATGAATCAGAGCTCCACATTGTTCCTGACTGAATCACAGCCTGCAGTTTTAGGAAACTAATCAACACCTTCTGAATAATCAAAATCCAGATTTCTGATCTGTGTGCCTCAATGTTGATGCGCTACATCGAAACCACCACAAAAAATTAATTTCACGTTATGATAATTGTGTAATGTTCAAAAGAAGTAATCAAACGTTGCCATGACGCTTTCAGATATATGATCCGTTTATTATTGTCGTATTTTTAAAGCCTGCTTTTCAACATCACTCTTCAGCCACTATCTCACCTGTCTTCCTGTCTTCCTGTCTTAGGCTTGGTATACACATGTGACACGTGTAACAAAAACCAAACGCCATTTCCGTTCCTGAGTCGACACCGTGAGTGTGTGTGCTCCTGTCCAGAGGAGGGGAGAGGAGGGGAAAACCCCATTACAGCTCTCATGTGAAGAAAACTGGGAGAGGAAGACTGGAAAGAGACTCATACAGTATATATCATATCCTGTGTGTATCAAAATATTCTGTGTGTGTGTGTGTGTGTGTGTGCAAGGACATGTAGTAATACTCACTAATGACCCATCGTTGAGCTGTCAGTCCGAACCGGCGGGCACAGAGGCCATTTTCTCCCTAGGGGGACAGCCGAGAGTAGTGATTGATCATGAATATTTCAGCCCTCCCTCTCACTCAGCTCCTCTCCCTCTACCCACCTGTCACACACACACACACACACACACACACACACACACACACACACACACACACACACTCATGTCTAATTTAGCCTCTGTGCACTGGATCCTCATGTTCTGGAGAGTTCCCCTGGAGCTCCAGTCTCTCACACACACACACACACACACACACACACACACACACACACACACACACACACACACACACACAGCACCTTTAGCCGTCCTGTCGTGTTCACTGCTGTATAGGTGCTCTGTGTGAGTGACCCACAGCCTCACTGTTACACTTTATACAATCAGATCAGTTCTGTACTCTCACTGTGCTGTGTACAGTCTGGGTCATCTCCGCTACATGAGCCCATGGGATGAGAACACAGCTCTCTACACTCAGAATACACCCAGAAGGGGGCAGGGTCTAAAGCAGAAGGCTTTCTTTCTTTCTTTCTTTCTTTCTTTCTTTCTTTCTTTCTTTCTTTCTTTCTTTCTTTCTTTCAGTTTTTATACTTCATTTCATTCTTTTTTGTTCTCTGTTTCTCATTTTTTTATTTCCTTCTTCATTTCTATCTTTTTCTTTCTTTCTCAATTTTTTGCATTACTTCTTTATTTTATTTATCCTTTCTTTCATTAATTCTTTCTCTCAATTTTTTTACATTTCCTTCTTCATTTCTATCTCTTTCTTTCTTTCATTTTTTGATTTGCTTTATTTTATTTATCCTTTCTTCATTCTTTCTTTGTCTCTCAATTTCTTTCTTTCTTTCTTTCTTTCTTTCTTTCTTTCTTTCTTTCTTTCTTTCTTTCTTTCTTTCCCAATTTTTAACTTCTCAAAATTAATTTCTTAATTTCCCTACTTGATTGATTTTGCTTTCTTTCCCTATTTCTTTTTATTTTATTTCTTTTTTCCTGCACCCATTTTTTTCTTTCATTGTGTCTTTCTTTTTTATCTAATGTCTTTCTTTCTTTCATTCAATTTTTATCTTTTGTTTCTTACTTTCTTTTTCTCTCAATTTTTAAATTTCCTTTTTAATTTCTTTCTTTCTTTCTTTCTTTCTTTCTTTCTTTCTTTCTTTCTTTCTCATTTTTTGCTTTCCTTCTGAATCGATCCTTTCTGCAGATGAACGAAGGCAGTACCCTAATCGCTCAGTGCATTCTTGTCGTTGTCATTGTGGCGTAGTGTGGGGTCCAAGCCCCAGGCCCTCTCACCTGAACACGCCGCCCTGTGAACCAGTGAAGCATGCGTCCCCTGGTCATGTCTGTATTTAGAACACATTCTCACTTCACTGTGAATCTGAGGTTCCTGTTCAGTGAAATTCCCTCAGTCTGATCCTGATGACGCTTTTATTCCATCATGTTACTCCCAGGCTAAAAGAATGATCCCGAACTTCCTCTTTTTCACAATTTCAAAATCAGTTCTGATGTTCATTAGAAAAACTGTACCAAAGTGCCCTGTAGAGAAAAGTGATTTTTTTTAATATCTCTCCACATTTGGTAAACATTTTAAATAGGTCATTTTGACCTGAATGTAACAGAATACAAGGGGTAATGGGGTGTGGACGGGCCGAAGGGGGCATCTGAAGCCCTGCGTCTGATCGTGCCGTGGCCTGCTGAGGCCGAGACCGAGTCATATGTGTCGCATTCATCTGTGAGTTTGACTAGAGGCATGAATTAGAAGGAGGATGAAGAGAAACTAATGAGATCACAGCTGCACTTTACATGAACCCGAACGAGCATTAACACTGCAATAATGTTCCTCATCTGTGGGGATGGGGAGACGGGTACGAGGAGATGGGGATGGGGGGACCGGGCTGAGGAGATGGGGACGGGGGGACGGGGTTATGGGGACGGGGATGAGGAGATGGGGGGACGGTGACAGGGAGATGGGGACAGGGAGATAGGGGCGGGGATGGGGAGATGGGGATGGGGGATGGGGATGAGGAGATGGGGACAGGGAGATGGGGATGGGGGGACGGGGATGAGGAGACAGGGACAGGGAGATGGGGCTGGAAACGGGGAGACAGGGAAACGGGGACAGGGAGATGGGGATGGAGGACAAGGACGGGGGACGGGGATGAGGAGACGGGGACAGGGAGATGGGGACGGGGATGAGGAGACAGGGACAGGGAGATGGGGCTGGGAATGGGGAGACGGGGAGACGGCTCCACAGAGGTGCTGCACTGGATCACACACACTTCTGTACCAAACATACGTCAATCACCGCTTTCCTCACTACACTGATCTGAACCTGAACAACACACACACACACACACACACACACACACACACACACACACACACACACACAGTACACAAGATTTATTTGTTTTGTATTACATTATTTCTTTCATTTTCTTTCTTTTTCAACTTCTTTCTGAATTTCTTGCTTAACCTTCTCTACTTCTCACTTCTTTCTTTCTTTCTTTCTTTCTTTCTTTCTTTCTTTCTTTCTTTCTTTCTCTTTCCTTTTTTGTTTTGCTTCCTATTTTCATGCTTTCCTTCTTTCCTTCCTACTTCCATTTTCCTTCCCACTTTCCTTCTTACTTTCCTGCTTTGCTTCTTTTCTTTGTGCTCTTTTCCCCTTCCTGCTCTCTTTTCTCTTCTTTTCCTGCTCTCTTCTTTCTTTCTTTCTTTCTTTCTTTCTTTCTTTCTTTCTTTCTTTCTTTCTTTCTTTCTTTCTTTCTTTCTTCACTTCCCATTTTCCTTCTGCTTTTCTTCCTGCTTTCCTTCTTGTTACCTCCGCCAACTTTATTGGAGAAGGTTATCTTTTCGCCTCGATTTATTTGTTTGTTTGTTCCCAATGTGACTCAAAATGTAGTGAACAGATTCTGATGATATTTTTGGGGAAAGGTGATCCATGGGCCAAGGAACAATTGATTACATTTTGATGTAAATCTGAATATGTGGCTTGGTGTCGCTACACACTTTTCCAAGTGCCCTTCTAGTTTTCCTTCTTGCTTTTCTCCCTTCTTTTGTTTCTTTTTTATTCCATCTTCAGCCAAATAGAAAGCTTAAAAAAATGAGTACACTCTGAGAATTCAGAGTGAGGAACAGGAGCATCAGGGACTCAGTATCAGCCCGATGAACAAATCAGGGAACTTTTGTTTATTTAAATTTTTTTTTTTTTGAAAAAGCTGTGGTCCAAGGATGGACCACGGGTGAACCAGTGATAGGGTCATGGTGGGAGCCCAGGTTCAGTGATGTGAACCTGCTTGCTGCAGATGGAAGGTGCGCCCGTGTTGACCCCTGAGAGAGAGAGAGAGAGAGAGAGAGATAGAGAGAGAGAGAGATAAAACATTCAAGAACAATAAGAACTCAAAAATAAACATAATTATTTTTGAAAATTGTCATTTGTGATTTATTCCATGGTCACACCATAATAATCACACTTTGACCCCACTTTTGAGAACCATCTGAAACATTTAATAGGTGTGTGATTCTGGAGCTCAACCACTGTAATACACACACAGTAATGAACAGCAGTCCTGTCTGTCTCAAACGACACTGACTGCCCTTGGCTAAGTAAGAGAAGCACACTTATACGAGTGACACTGCCGTTATAATAGAGTTTCAGGTATCTAAGAAAAGAACAGCCTTTCACTTGACATTTATGTGGGACATTTTCCCAAATCCCATCACTTTGAAGGTCACTTTAATTAGTCCATGAGGTTGCGTACTTCAAAGTTGCCAGAAAAGAAGAAACTCCAGGGACACTGTGAAGAAGTGCACACTTTTATACACTCACAGTTTTAGAGTAAACAAAGACTTTATTACACACACACACACACACACACACACACACACACACATGACAGTGTATGGAAAAGTGCCATAGGGCATGAAAATAAGTCCTTTCCCTTTCAGATGGAGAGCCTGACAAATTCTAGGAACTAAACCATTCAAAAAGCAAAGCGATCTTCCAACCGACTCGCCTTTTATCGTCATCTCTGAGCCAAGCGAAATCCCTCAAGATGCCCTTTTTTATGTGTGGTGTTGTGGTAAGACCAGTCTTCCTTTAAGCTCTCGTCTTTGAACGTGCGTTTCACGCAGAGTGACGTGAACCACAGGAAACTGATCAGAAGCCTATAAGAGCAAAAGACACACGACGTCCTTGAAACTAAATGCTCCGCTTGTTCTTCCATAAGCAGCTCTTTACTTTGAATGAAATGCAATAAATATTGATGAGGGGGGCTATAAAGATCATGATCAAAGTTGAGACTGATTAACTCACCGCAAGTGCATATATGCACAAGAAAACAGCAGCTGAACTTCTGTTCTAGTGACTGGAAAGTTCACAGTACAAATCCCACGACTATTATCTGGTCTGGCATTTGTTTCATCTATTACGTTATACAGTTACACGCTACGTCTTGCTTTTCCACACAAAATGGAGGTGCAGGTGCAGTGATTTTTCACTGATGTTTGTGCATCATTAGTTGCATCTAATCCTTTATTTACAGCCCCAAATCAAAAAAAGTTGGGACGGCACATTATTTGATGTTTTATCTCATAAAATGTATTGTTTTATCAAAATAAACACATTTCCATTTTGATTCTTGGAACACATTTCAAATAACGTTGGGACAGTAAAGCATTTACCACTTTATAATGTTCCCATTCCATCTCACAACACTGAGATGTGGAGGCACTGAAGGCACCAAGTGATGAACTGTTTATTCCAGGTACTATTTTGTCCCGTTCTTCCTGCAAACAGGTCTTAAGGTGTGCAAGTCTTAAGTACAGGGTCGACACTGTCATATTTTTCATTTCTAAATTCTCCACACATTCTCTACTGGGGACACGCCCTCTTCTTCCACAGCCACGCCTTTGTAATGTGAGCAGAATGTGGTTTTGTGTTGTCTTGTTGAAATCTCCCTGGAAAAGATGTCGTCTTGAAGGCAGCGCAGGTTGCTCCAAAATCTCAGTGTACTTTTCTGCATTAATGCTCCATCACAGAAGTTTAAGTTACAGTACCTTCACCAAGGACACTGACACAACACCATAGACCCTTTTCAGTCATGTGACCTTCGTAAACGCGACCGCCATTTTGGACATGTAGTGGACTTCGGCTCGAATCAGTTTGAATGCGAGGAAGGCGACAAACGAAAAACATAAAAGAAAAAGGAGCGAGATGCAGAAAACACCTTCACTATCCAGCGACGTAGGGCATTTACAGGGTGAGCAGAGGGAGAGTTATTTGCAAAAATTGAGGTTAGCAGGCTTAGAGAACGACGTTTACCTGCTTCCACCAGGATTGTTCACTGACGTACGGAAGTACACGAAGCCCTCGTCTTTACCTGACTTCGGCCCACATGATCTGTATACCTATGTCGTTAAAAACCCATCGCCATACACATACACGCCAACGTCTGAGGTTCCAGAGCACGCTCCGGCTTGCTCCAGGAGTGCTCTGCCTGAGGTTCCAGAGCGCGCTCTGGCTTGCTCCAGGAGTGCTCCATCCGAGGTTCCGGAGCGCGCTCCGGCTTGCTCCAGGAGTGCTCCGGCTGAGGTTCCGGAGCGCGCTCCAGCTTGCTCCCCCTCAAATTAAGCAGTGCGCTCTGGCTTGCTCCCCCTCAAATTAAGCAGCGCACTCTGGCTTGCTCCGGCGCAAGCCGGAGCGTGCTGCTTAATTTGAGGGGGAGCAAGCCAGAGCGCGCTCTGGAACCTCGGCCGGAGCACTCCGGGAGCAAGCCGGAGTGCGCTGCTTAATTTGAGGGGGAGCAAGCCGGAGCGTGCTCCGGAACCTCGGCCGGAGCACTCCGGGAGCAAGCCTGAGCGCGCTGCTTAATTTGAGGGGGAGCAAGCCGGCGCGCGCTCCGGAACCTCGGCCGGAGCACTCCGGGAGCAAGCCGGAGCATGCTGCTTAATTTGAGGGGGAGCAAGCCGGAGCGCGCTCCGGAACCTCGGACGTTGGCTCCGGCAGCTATTGGATCTGGTGTAAATAGCTGCCGGATCATAATTACAGTAAACTAGTAAATACAGTAAAGGAAAAACTTGAGACTGAAAGGTTTTAACAGTCATCCAAATGACTGAACGTAAACATTGCTACAGTAACATACCAGCTATGATGTTGTTGACATTAGCTAGTCAACAATAGCTACTACAGAAGAACAAAGAGGTTACAATGGGTTATTTTAACCTATTTGGTTACACACTCGCCGCCACAGAATGTTAACAGCAATGTAATGCCTTTTCTGGCTAATTTTATTCGTCTTACCTCCAACAAAGTGATCACTACACAAGCGTTGGTATGCCGAGGGCTGCCAATCTGTTAATGGCCACTATCCATCTTCTCCGTCGGGATCTGATAAAATGATAAGCCTTGCCTTGTTTGTTGATGGTTACTACATCCAGGTGCACAACAATATAGTGGCATGATGGAAGTCTTGCTGAAAGTAAAAACTTTCTTTGCTGCCGTTCCTCAATGTTGGCTGTGGTAAACTACTGGTAGTACATGTCCAAAATGGCGGCCGCGTTTGTCGTGACGTCACATGAAAAGGGTCCATACCATGACACACCCTGGCTTTTGGACTTGTTCCTGGTAACAGTCTGGAAGGTGATAGTATTTTCATCTTTGGTCCAGAGCACACGGCGTATATTTCTTCCAAAAAGACCTGGAACACGAATTCATCTGACCATAACACATGTTCCCACTATGTGATGGTCCATCCCA
This sequence comes from Neoarius graeffei, assembly GCF_027579695.1. Taxonomy (NCBI): domain Eukaryota; kingdom Metazoa; phylum Chordata; class Actinopteri; order Siluriformes; family Ariidae; genus Neoarius; species Neoarius graeffei. The sequence continues at coordinate 93,348,775 of NC_083575.1, read as the reverse complement.
GATGCCTCAGAGTCTAGAGAAGTTGATGGCACTTCTGGACACAGTTAACATAAGCCTTCCTTTTTGCACAGTAAAGTTTTAACTGGTGTCTGTGTGTGTGGATGTAACTCTGTATTGTAGCTTGAAAAAAGTTTACCACAGTAATCTCAAGCCCATGTGGTTCTATTAGCTATAGATGAATGCCGGTTCTTGATGCAGTGAAGAATCAGAGATCATGGGTGTTCAGATTAGGCTTGAGCCCTTTGCCCTTTACACACTGAAATTCCTCCAAATTCCTTGAATTGTTTAATGATATTATGCACTGTAGAGGGTGAAATATCTAAATCCCTTCATATCTTTCTTTGAGGAACATTGTTTTAAAGCATTTCAAAAATTCTCTCATGCAATTCTTGATAAACTGGAGATCCTTGACCCATCTTTACTCCTCAAAGACTCAGCCTTTCCTGGAGACTGATTTTGTTCCAAATCATGATTACAGTTACCTTTTGACATCACCTGTTTCACATCACATCATTATTTAATTATTATATCTCATTCCTGGCCCTAAATTGCCCCAATTCCCACATTTTTGGAATGTGTTGCAGGTCTGAAATGCAGTAATGGATGTATATTAACAAATGAAGTGAAGTTGACCAACAAAGTATGAAATATCTTGGGTTCATTCTGTCTGCAATGAAATACAAGTCAAAGTACATTTAGACATCACTGCTTTCTTTTTTTTCTTTTACTTTTTTCCTTCTTTCTTTACTGCTTTAACATTTTCTGATTTGGGCTTTTATTTTTATTGCAATTAATCCTAACCAACGATATTATATTTTCCACAGAGATTTAAAAAAAAAATCTTAAGTCAATTTGCATAAAAGTGCCTGCAAAAGTAAAAGTATTTAAATAAAACTGGAAACTGGGTTCTACAGATTTAATACTTGCTCTTCAGTCATCCTAATTTACACAATCATCTGTCCAGATGTGCTGTGGTAAATTGCACTGAAGATTAATTCATGTGTTAGCATTGACTCTGCCCGGTATTTTACAACTTTAAAGCAAGACACTAAAAGTAGAAAGAACCAATTTTCTGAACTTTTTTTTTGATAAAATATGTACATTATGTGTATAATCTTAAAGTATAGCAGTAAAAATATCAAAACCCTCCACTTGTGACTATCTGAAACTTAGCAACATTTTAAGATTCCTTTACAGTATATACAATTTATGTGTTTATATATAAATATATTTTATAAACCTTATAAACCACAGTTGGTAGAATGAAGACAATAAACCATATTATCCTTTTAAAATGTTTTCTCTCAAATTCTTTACTGATGTTCAGAACCAAAAGAAAAATTAGTTTCAAGATTCATGAAACTTTACCTGGTTTTTATCCCTAATTTAAAGGAATCACAGAGGATGTTGATTATTGTTGGATTTATGTCACATTTTATACTGAAATATGGCATGAAAAAAAAATTTCACAGGATTGTATGTTGTTTTCTTGATTTCTTGACAGTGAAATGAATATTTTCCTTCTTGATATTTGTTTTTATTCATGATGCATATTTTTGGCATGAATAAATGCAATTTTTGGAAACAAATCCAATACAAAAATACTTACAAGAATATCAACAGTCAACTGTTATTTCTGTTGTTATTCTATTCACTGGAGATGAGAAATCACATGCTTTGATTGGCTACTCTACTACGAGGATATCAGCTCATATACCATGAGTAAAGAAAAACAAAATGGCTGCTTTGTTATCAAGTATTTAAAAGAAATAGAAATAGCTAAAAGAATATAGGATTTTTTTATGTATGTATGTATGTATGTATGTATGTATGTATGTATGTATGTATGTGCGTCCCCAATATCTCCTGTTCCACACTCCAGCCCAGTTGGTGGCAGTAATGCACCTTTAAGTTGGTTTGCCAACTGCCAAAAAACCTTAAAGAAGAACAACAACAAAATGGTGGACCATGTTAGTGAACCAACCGAGGATGAAATAAAAATTTGACTCGAAAACAAAACTGCAAAAAATAAAACAAAATAAAAGCATTTGATAATCAGAACATTTTTTTTTATTAATGTAACCCACTTCAGGGTATGTGCATGTCCAATTAGGCTAGGCTAGGCTCAGGCTAGGTTTGGAGAAGGAGAGTGGAGGGTGCAATTGAAAGACACCACACACAAATATAAGGTTACCTTCACTTTAGTTGAAAATTGAAATGATTGAACAAGTACATTTACACATATGAAATAAATGGGCCATTTGAAAATAAAATGAAAATGCCAAATTGTCCTTTAAGAGTTCTCCTGAGTTCCAAGAGCAAGTCCGGTTATGCAACGCAAATAGTCAGTGTAAGTCAGTCAAAACGGTCAGTATATCGTGGACACGTGTTGGCCACAATCCTACCACATGCAGATATGTCATCTGGCAATGGACGAAATCAGAGGGTTGATTCACTGGGTTGGCTCGCCATCAAATGGTGTCGATGCGTCTTCCGGCTTTTGGGAATCCAACCTTTAAACTTGACCTGCATAACCATTATGCATAACTTCAGTTAAGTTACATAACTAAATCCCTTATACAGGCCACGGATACAGTAATTCACATTCATCACATCTAAACTCACAGTTTCAATATCAATTCACATTCAATTAGTTGTACAACATTTTCATTTAAACTCAAACGAGTATTTACAAATTGCATATACTTATACATAGAGAAGTAGAGCATACCATTCAATACAGTAACTGACAATGTACTCAGGCTGAATACTATTAAATCAAATGAATATTACATACATACCAATTGCGATAATCTAGCAATTGCACAGAAAAATGTTTATCAAATGGTACCAAACAAGGTTATTATTTGGAATAACTCTCCATCTTTTTACCTCAAATGCACTTTGGAATTGTGCTTAACACTTAGACTTAATTTCAAACATGGCTCACTTCAACAAATGTCTCCCATTTACCTTACAACTTTACATTTATCATTCACACTACAAATAACAACAAAAGAAACATACATTTATCATCTTACACCAAAGTATTTACCAGTAAATGAGACATATGACCTGAGCAATTTAAACTGTAACAGAAAACAGACTGTCTTACCGAGACAAAGAAACTCGACGGAATTCAGCACTTCACCAAAACAGCTCAGCATTCACAGCAAGGTCACTTGAGACTCCCAAAAAGAAAACTTAGCAATATTTCCAACTTATAAGTACTTTTTCAAGAGTTTCTCGCTCCGTTACGAGCAACAGAAAATGGTGGTTTCAAACTGTGGGTGGTAGAAAAGGGCAACTGGACTTGCTTGAAGATTCTTGAAAACGTTTCACCTCTCGTCCAAAAGGCTTCCTCAGTTCTGTCTGACTAATAGGGAGTATCAGATATTTATCCTCTCCTGGCTCAGAATCAGAATCATAATTCTGATGACCAGCTCATCTAAGGTGTCACTGAGGCATCATGTTGGTGTGGGTCGCTGGAGGCTGGGTGTGAATGGCGAGTCATTAGGGTGATCAAAGGATTGCCCGTTAGGGTGATCAATGGCAATCTGACTCTCTCTGTCCTCCTGTGAGTCCCCGAAAACAGCTGGGTCCTGGCGTACACCCAGCCGTCTGGGAAGAGTGTCCAAGACCACCTTGTAGATGGTTGACAAATGATGTCTTAGACCCCCACCTCTGTTCAGTGACGGTTCAGTAGTGTATGCAATTCAGTGCAGTGAGAATTGCACAAATTCGTATATTGGGGAGACGAAGCAACCGCTATACAGGCGCTTGGCCCAACACAGGAGAGCCAGCTCCTCAGGCCAGGACTCGGCTGTCTTGTAGATGGTTGACAAATGATGTCTTAGACCCCCACCTCTGTTCAGTGATGGCCGTTCCAGGTTTACAAAAATGGCTTCTTTGACTCCTCGCTCATACCAACGATCCTCTCTGGCTAAAATGCGTACGTCACAATCCCGAAATGAGTGTCCTTCATTGTTAAGATGAATGTAGACAGCCGAGTCCTGGCCTGAGGAGCTGGCTCTCCTGTGTTGGGCCAAGCGCCTGTATAGCGGTTGCTTCGTCTCCCCAATATACGAATTTGTGCAATTCTCACTGCACTGAATTGCATACACTACTGAACCGTCACTGAACAGAGGTGGGGGTCTAAGACATCATTTGTCAACCATCTACAAGGTGGTCTTGGACACTCTTCCCAGACGGCTGGGTGTACGCCAGGACCCAGCTGTTTTCGGGGACTCACAGGAGGACAGAGAGAGTCAGATTGCCATTGATCACCCTAACGGGCAATCCTTTGATCACCCTAATGACTCGCCATTCACACCCAGCCTCCAGCGACCCACACCAACATGATGCCTCAGTGACACCTTAGATGAGCTGGTCATCAGAATTCTGATTCTGATTCTGAGCCAGGAGAGGATAAATATCTGATACTCCCTATTAGTCAGACAGAACTGAGGAAGCCTTTTGGACGAGAGGTGAAACATTTTCAAGAATCTTCAAGCAAGTCCAGTTGCCCTTTTCTACCACCCACAGTTTACTATGACCTGGATGATTGAGAATCTTCACAGACGTGGTTTCAAACGTGACTCACTCTTCCAACCGTGCTTGCTGACTGAAAGATACAGTCAGTGTTCATGTGAAGTGCGAGTGAACAACTTCTTCTTCTTCTTCAGGATATAATGGCGGATTGGACACCATCCGGTGTATTACCGCCACCTACAGGATAATTAAGTCCACTACTAGTCCATCAGTCTCTTAGATTCTGGCGTAAAGGCCAGAGGATTTTAAAAATCTAACTAGACTGGATGCAACTTTAGAATCCTTCAGTTGAAGCAGAACAGGGAGGGAAACAGTAGCAACACCCAAGCCGGACAAGTCGTTAAAAAATGTACATCTAGACTCACAATATTGCACACACTCTAATAAAACATGAGAAACTGTCTCAGGAACTCTGCACACTTCACATAATCCGTCTCTGTGTTTATGAATCAGATGTAACGTAGAGTTTAGGGCGCAATGCCCCAATCTGAGATGGGTCAGCACCACTTGTTGAGACCTAACTCCTGATAGAGTGCACTGTGCATTTACTGAAGGCTGGATTGAATACAAGTGTCTCCCCTTTAAATCCTTGTCCCATTGAGCTTGCCATGTCTGGAAGACTTTTTCCATAAGCTGGCTCCTCAACTCAGTCCTTCCTGGACTAACTGGCAACGTAACCACATCATTATTTAAATATTCTTTTGCCAGTTGGTCAACTACCTCGTTCCCCTTTATACCTATATGGGCAGGAACCCACAAAAATGATACGTCACAACCTCTCCTATGTAGGTTGTTCAGCAGCATAAGAATATCAGTAATTAAATCGGGACGAGCATTGGAAGTGTACACTTTAAGACAATGTAGGAGTGAAAAGGAGTCAGAGCATAAAACCACATTTTTGGGCTGTGCCTCCACTACCCACTGTAAAGCTTTTAGGATACCCATAGACTCAGCTGTAAAAACAGCCATATTGTCACTAAGTCTAAATGCGAGTGAACTCTAGACATGTCAAAATAAAAGACCTCACGAGTTACCTGACTGTAACTTTCAGAATAAAAGTAGTCTATACTAATCACATCAAAGTTAGGTTTTTAACAATGACTACACATCTATTATGAAATGTTTACTCAAGATCTCATCTCATCTCATCTCTCATCTCATTATCTGTAGCCGCTTATCCTGTTCTACAGGGTCGCAGGCAAGCTGGAGCCTATCCCAGCTGACTATGGGAGAAAGGCAGGGTACACCCTGGACAAGTTGCCAGGTCATCACAGGGCTGACACATAGACACAGACAACCATTCACACTCACATTCACGCCTACGGTCAATTTAGAGTCACCAGTTAACCTAACCTGCATGTCTTTGGACTGTGGGGGAAACCGGAGCACCCGGAGGAAACCCACGTGGACACGGGGAAAACATGCAAACTCCACACAGAAAGGCCCTCGCCGGCCATGGGGCTCGAACCTGGACCTTCTTGCTGTGAGGCGACAGGGCTAACCACTACACCACCGTGCTGCCCTTACTCAAGATCATGACTATTTATTATGCTATTTTACCATTTATTCTTATTATACTACTTATCAACTATTTATTATTCCTGTTTTTTAAACCCTATTTCTCAACTGGGTTACATTAATTTTTCAAAAATTATTATTATCATATTTTCACGAATCGCTCCTGTCATTTCGCCGGTTTGTTTACATTCTAAGTGGAAATTATTTTGTCGGATGTTTTGTCTAACGTTTTTATTTATTGAATTTGCAAAAAATAAAAATGCTCTGTTTCTCAAAATCCAGTGAATGTGGATAGAATAAAACATTTATTTCACTCAGTCTCATCGTACATGGATTATAGACAACTCAACTCGGTGCTACGCACCTTGTCAGCTATCAGCTCATGTACGACTCAATTTCGTAGAATAACTTAATTGTTCTATTGCATATCCATTCAGGAAAATGCATAAAATGGATGACAAGATGATGATATATTATTCGCAATTATTTATTATGTACAGTAACATTAAAGTGTCTATGAACTGAGTGAATTTCGATGTCATATATCTAAGGAGACCATGCTTCATTAGCAAATTATAAGCAAATTTCCTTGAATACAATTTCATCCAGTTTCAACTGCACCATAATACCAAAGACACATTTTGTAAACGTGCCGTGCTGCGCCCAGCATCACTCTTTCTTCCAGTCGCTGTGTCTGGTAGCTAATTTGCTTCCCATTGTACGAGTTGGCAGGTGTGAAGCTTTATAATACACATTGTAGTGCATTCATTCAATCAGGCATCATTGTTGCGTACAGTCATACATTCACTTACGGCTCGGAGAGAAAGCGCAGGCAGTCTGAGGGATGAGTGCAGATGGCATCTCCAAAATAAGGCATTATAATTAGAAAAAAAGAAAATAGTGTTAATTAGTGGAGTAGTTCAGCTACGATCAGCTGGCTAGGCGTATTTGTACTCTCTCAGTGTGTACTGGGTCTCTTTCTCTCCTTCAGATCCGGCACTCGGTGCCGTCACAGCTGCCACCAGTGGCCTCATTGTCTCTTTGTGTGGTGTGCAGAGAATGATTAAGCGCTAAATTCATCCCCCATCATGCCTCTTAATTGTTTATTAACAGGCTTCCTGCTCAGACGGAGCGGAGCTTCATGCCGATGGATAATGCCACACGCGGCATGAATCGCGGCCTGATTCCAGGCACAATGGTTAATTGTTGTCCTTAATAAAAGCTGAGGATGATCATTTTATGTCAGCATTAGACAAATCTGAAAACATTTAAAAGTCGTATTTGCTCCTGTACAACATCGGGCATCTTCTGTGAGCTGGGATTATACTGTAAATAAGCTGATTTGACTAAACACAAGAGAGGCAGAAAAATTAACATGCAATGTGCAATTAAGGTGCAGAATATGTTTGGATAAATCACACAGTCCAAAAAAAAAAAAGACCCAGAACATTATTTGTATTTGTACTTTTTATTTATTTGCATGGTTATAGTCAAAACCGTTGCCAAATCCAAGCCTAGATGAGATCAAGTCTTAAGGGAGTCAAAGCAAAGTCAAGATCAAGTCCATTTGAGCACAAGACGAAATCAATATTAGGACTAAAAACCATCAAATCCTTTTCAAAGCTTTACTTGAGCTTCATCCATTCATGCATTGCAGCAATGATCAGGCTGTTCAAACCCAACACAAACACAGATTTTACAAACCACTCTCAGACCATATTTAGCAAGATGCACAAATCCGAGAAAGTACAAATAGCAATAAAAGGAAAAGTCTAAATCAATACGGGAAACATCCCAAGCTTGGACTTGAGTCTTGCAGCCATATTTTTTGATGCCTCTTTAAAGGTCATGTTATTCTGCTTGTTAAGTTGTGACGTAACGACCATGTTTCCAGAACCAAGCCTCATCTTCTCAACATGCTACAGTGCTGTGTCCCTCGTTGTCGAAATAGATCTGAGTCCAAAAATCTGTGCCATGTATGTAAAAATTTACTCAATTTTAATACTTATAAAATGGAATACCTCTACAAAGAAAGTTTAAAAACACAACGCGAAGAGGCAAAAGAGTGGGATTAAAAATGGCGATTAGTGATTGGTCAGGGGGAATATGGTTGTCAGTGACTGGTCACAAGTTACACTGTGAGTCAGGTGAACCTGATTTTGAAAGTCTGTGGCTGTGATGTGAGCCTTATCGAGTTCAAAATACTCACAGCATTTATCACTAGGCTTTTTTCTTTTAATTAAAGTCACTAAAGGAGTCTAAAAAAAATGGCCAAATCTGGTGACAAGGGTGGTACGGTCGTGCAGTGGTTAACACTGTCACCTCACAGCAAGAAGGTTCTGGGTTTGAGCTCAGTGGTCAACAGGGGCTTTTCTGTATGGAATTTGCATGTTCTCCCCGTATCTGTCTGGGTTTCCTTTGGGTGCTCCGGTTTCCCCCACAGTCCAAAGACATGCAGTTAGGCTAACTGGCTACTCTAAATTGTTCATAGGTGTGAATGGTTGTTTCTCAAGCCCAGAAATGGGAGGGTTGTGGCAGGAAGGGCATAGAACTATGCTCCTATTAATGACATTTGGATCAGTAGCATCCACATGGACCCTGACCTGGCAATAGTACTGAACAAGGGAGAAGATGATGAAATCTAGCAACAAAGTCTCTATGTTTGGTCCCGGAAATGGCTATTGATGTCAGACTTAACAAGAAGATTACCTCATAAAGTGATGTACAATACAAGCATTTAACAGACGCTCTTATTCAGAGTGACGTACAACATACCGGGAGCAGTTGGGGGGTTGCTCAAGGGCACTCAGCCATTCCTGCTGGTCCAGGGATTTGGCCTGGCAACCTTTTGGTCCCAAAGCTGCTTCTCTAACCTTTTGGCCATGGCTTCCCCATGTACATCAAAGTCACTGATATGGAAAAAAACAAAAACAACAACAACAAAAAAAACAAAAAAACCAGAGACTGATCACTAATGAGGTATGGTCCTTTATCAAAGTCAAAGTCCCTCCCACACCAGGATCTGGTCTTCCCAGGCAGTCTCCAGTCCCAGTACTAAAAAGCCTCTTAACACGAAGAGCATCTTATACGAGATAGCATGTTCATTGTGCTGCTTGCTCGACCATCTACAATCTTTGTGCTATGAAGCTTTTGGGAAACTCAGGACAGCCTTTTGAGGCACATTGGGCGGTGCCAATCTCTGTTTCTATAGACCTCAGCCTCTAGCCTATTATATAGCTAGGGTTACAGTGTGGGGCAGATCCGCTGGTATGTGAGTTTGACTACCTACTCACATCTGTATTGCGTCGTGCCTCACCAGATGGCAGTCAGTACCATTTTTAGGCTGGTCTTTGGTATGACCTGACCACAAGTAGAACTCGCGATCTCCTGGTCGAGAGGTGGACATGCTAACCACTAGGCCAGCTCATGCATGGACCTTTACTGTATATATTCCTGTTAAAAAAACAACAACAAAAACAAACAAACAAACAAAAAACACATTATTTTATACATAAGGAAATAAAGAATTTTCATATTCAGGTGCAAAATGTGACAGACTCTGAACTTTGACGAAATGCTTCTTCGTGCTTGTTTCGTGCGATAGTGCATCCTTTTCTTTGCTGTTGTCTTGATTGATATTTTCCAGCTGCATTCAAAATCTCATTGACTATTAAGTTATGTTATTTACCAGCTGGGAGGTCCGTATTGTGAAATACCGTGACTGAGATCTTGAAAGTACTGACCGAGGCCCTCTGGGCCAAGGTCAGTATTCAAGGCCGAGGTCATGGTATTTCACCATATGGACCGACCTTAAGCTGGTAATTTTTTTCTTTACCAAATTCTAACAGAAAACGAGAGCGGCTGAAAGGGAAAACCGAGCCGAGGTAAGCCGCCATTTTGAATCCTCATTCACGGCTATAATGCAAATGGCTTCCTCCTTGATATACAAGTGCACTTCCATGGCAGGAAAAAAAAACTATATTTTGCTGCCTATGTAGTCCCCTATTTATACAAAATTGAGTCATGCAGGATTCAGCCATGTTTTTGCTCAGCGTTAGCAAGTTAGAGGTTTTTAGCTTTCTCCTGAAATGTTTTCTTTTATTTTGTCTTCCTCAGGGTAGTAAAACTCGCTTTCGCTGTGAAGACTGTCCTTATCGCTATCCATGCTGTAAAATTAATGCTATTCTCTTGAGAAATGAGAAAATAAATGTTGACAAAAATTGCTACTATGTTTATTGTTGTTGTGAACGAGTGAGTCGCCAGAGGTCTGTAACTGGGGTCCGTAACTGGGGTCCGTACCGTAGGATACGGACCCGCTCACTGTTGGATTCACCCAGAAAGAGACCCCGATTCCTTCGTGTCGATGCCTCGGATCCGAGGACGAGAATGATCAGGTCAAGAGAAACAGACAAAGAATCAGAGATTCACATGCCAGTTTATTCGCACAGTCACTTCGTCAAAATGAAAACATTTTTGAAAACGTCTTATAGTGTCTCTGTGTTTATGTTTTGTCTTCGTGTGTGTGTGTGTGTGATGGGTGTGCGTCTATGTGGAAGTGTGTAATGATCTTGAATCAATCATAATATAATAACATATTTTTGCTGACAGTAAGGTATAGATAGATATCAGAGTCTTGGCTTATAATCAATATTTTGGCTAATTTTCATGGAATAGCATGGAATGTTAAACATAGATAATGTCTAGTCTATGGAGAAGGTCAAAGACACTAGTTTGCACAGAAAGGATCTTAATAATTAAACATAATTTCTTAACACATAAACGTGTGTTAAGTCAGTAAATTACATCTTGATTTCATCAACATAAGTAAAATAACAAATAACAATATGTCTTTAATAATGCTAAAACAAGGAATGTTATAAGAAAATAAACATAAAAAATAAGAACAACTTAACCACAAGAACAATGAGAATATGTCTGAAAGAGAGAGAACAATTAAACAACTAACAGGATTAAACTCATAACTAAATTAGGTTAATGCTTTTAAACTAAAAACATAGAATCATAAGATCTTAATTATAATTATAATGTCATCATGAAACTAATCTAGAACTATAAAACTAACATTAATCACGGAATGCATTCATTAATTACGGGATCCAAATCACTACCATAGTATATTTCAATATATTTCAGTATATTTCATAGCGGCGGCACGGTGGTGTAGTGGTTAGCGCTGTCGCCTCACAGCAAGAAGGTCCTGGGTTCGAGCCCCGGGGCCGGCGAGGGCCTTTCTGTGTGGAGTTTGCATGTTCTCCCCGTGTCCGCGTGGGTTTCCTCCGGGTGCTCCGGTTTCCCCCACAGTCCAAAGACATGCAGGTTAGGTTAACTGGTGACTCTAAATTGAGCGTAGGTGTGAATGTGAGTGTGAATGGTTGTCTGTGTCTATGTGTCAGCCCTGTGATGACCTGGCGACTTGTCCAGGGTGTACCCCGCCTTTCGCCCGTAGTCAGCTGGGATAGGCTCCAGCTTGCCTGCGACCCTGTAGAAGGATAAAGCGGCTAGAGATAATGAGATGAGATATTTCATAGCTTTTATGAAGCTATGACCTAAGGTTCAACTGAATGAACTAACATAAACATGAACTTTAATTCTACAATTTCAGTGTGTGTGAGTCGATCTGACACTAAAACAGACCTTCAGACACTTCTCTGTTCAAAATACACATTTCATAAACAAAATGTTCCCAAACAATGTCCAGCCAGACCTAAGGTCGTTTCAACTAACACACAGAATAAGCCAAGAATTAATACTTCACTAAACTTACATATATCTACATATATCCTGATTTAACCTACTGATTCTGATTCATATTCTGATCATAACCTACATATAATAAAATTTGACCTAACAATCACCAACCAATCAGAGAGCAGGATTTGATGGAAACCGCACCGCGAAAAAAAAAATAGACCTTATTTTTCATGCCAGTTTAAATTGTTTAATGCGAGCATGTTGAGTAAATTTTCCTGTTTTTGACAAATTGCTGAAATTCAGAACTAACTTGTTGGAATGTAACTACAAATGGATAAAAATAGGAAGTGTTTTTTTTAATTAATAGCAAAATATAATCACCAGCAAACTTGTGTGTTATAAGAGAAATAAATTGCTCAGTGATACACACTTTTTGGAAAATCATCAACTTCCGGTTTTGTAACCGTAACTCTGCTTCATCACGCCACCATGCCGTTGATTATTTTCTTATAACTGCATGACACAGAGTGTTTTATTCCTTATTATTAATTACGTATCCTTTTGTTGTTTGCAGTAACATTTATTTCATTGACGCGTTAATAATAATTCTATGCTCACTGTTGTGAAACTTTGTGAAATCATGTGACATGCTGAACTAATTATTTTACTCATTGCCCAAATCCTGGGAGTAAAAAGGTGAACCTGGCATATTCAAATTACTGAAAAGGATTGAAAAAAAAAGACGATTATTGTAAATAATTCATTTGCAGTTTTTGATTGACTGGATTCCAACATGGTGCATAGATTGCTTTGGTAGTACACTGGTCAGTGTGTGTGTATGTGTGTGTCCTGCTCCCATGAGCAATTTGGTTGCAGAGATTGCAAGTCTACTCCCTGTAATAATAAGCTGTCACATTATCAGTATTATAATAGAGCTTGGGTGGGAAATGGCACGCACTTTGGCCTGGCATCAACTATTTTTACTCTGAGTGACAGAAATAAAGAAATAAACATCCACATTTTCACACTTTATCCAAATACACGTCCACACCATCACATTTTACAGTCATGGGACAAATGTAGAGTCTCTAAATGGCCAGGAATAATTATACGTACTACACACACACACACACACACACACACACACACACACTCTACAGGAATAATCGAGGGCAGAAATTTCACTTTAAACACTCACTATATCCAGTCCCTCTAGACAGGAAGTGCTGGAACAGATAACACAGCAAACGCTGAGTACCGCAGCATGGCGCATGTGCATGCTGGGAGCTGGGAGAGGTGAGACAGGGCAAAACAATTTCATTACCACCTGAGAAAGTGCCGGAGAGTGAAATCAGCCCTGCATGTCCACCAAACTTACAATGCACTTGTGCACTTGAATACTAACGGTTATTATTATTATTATTATTATTATTATTATTATTATTATTATTATTTTATATTTTTTTCAAACAGACCTGCACAGGCCTGAGCTGAATGCCTTATTTTATTGATGTGGTCAGTGTACCTTGTTAAATATTTTAATTTCAGCAAGTTCTTACTGTGTAATCTGATCTTATATTCATTCATACTGTATGTGAACTGAAATTAAGTGATTGACTTAAATAAAAACACAACATGAAGCAGTTCGTTGCCAAAATTATCATTTAAAATTTTACACAACTATTAAATATAAAACACATATTAAGGCAGGACTTAATAGAGCTGTGAATATATCTGATACTGAAGAGGCACGGGAAAGTGAGGTGTCCTTGGTTGAGAGCTCACACAATAGGGCTGAGGATTCCCCATTAGAGGAAGAGTCAGTTGAGAGATGGCAGTCAGGGGTAGTGGGTGGGAAGTGGCACCTGTAGTAAGACTAAGGTATGATGATCTTGATAAACCTTCAGATCAGCCAAAAGAGACTGTGCATAGGGGTTTGAGAATACCTATATCACAGTGTGATAATGGTGTAAGTGTCAACATAGTATAGCCTGTGAGCTATATGAGACTTGGGAGGGGGACTCAGGATCAGCGGTCTGATGAAGGGTTGGGGGGGTTTGCCCTGCATTAACTCATAACCCCAGCTGTTGGTATTCTAAGTTCAGAAGTTCTGAATGTATAGAGTGGTTTCAACAAAGCTGAGTCCATGCATATGCTACTATCTCACACAATATTCACAGTTTTTGTGGAGCATACTGGGATTCCACATGGTAGTGAAACCTAGTTGTATAGTAAAAAGTGGCTGGAATGTCATTGGGTAGGGTGAGAGCCTATTATTCCTCTTCTCCAATCACAGTGGTTTCTAAGCAAAATCACGTCAGTGAGGAGGGCAAAGAGTCACGTGGTCACACTCAAAGAAGAGTGGGAGACAAAGTATAAATAAAAAAATATAACTTTTTGGTTTAAATGAGAAGCCTTATGTTTGGAGAAAGGAAAACATTCCAGCATAAGAACCTTATCCCATCTGTGAAACATGGTGGTGGTAGTATCATGGTTTGGGCCTGTTTTGCTGCATCTGGGCCAAACCATGGCCATCTGTCTACAGCAGAAAAAAATAAAATAACAAAACGCGTCTGGAAAAATCCCAAGGAAGTCTGGAGCCAGATTTGTGACGTCACCTGCGGAAGCGCCAGCAGGCTGCGTGAGCTTTGCACGGTTTCAGTGCACAGCCTGTGTAGACCAAGTTTAGCAGCTAGCGATTTTGCATTGAAATATGGAATTGTCACCTGAGCACAATGTGGGAAACAATGAGTACTAATCCCATCAAGATTGGTGTTGCTACACCCTCCTACGATACATCTGTTAACCATTTTAATAATTATGTGATAACGCTGAAGAAATTTGCAGAAAACCACCAGGTCGTTTTCTCATAAACAAACCAGCGCTGACGTAGGATTCAGAAGGAGGCGTCCCGCACGTGACGTCACGAAAATCAATGTTTCCCGGGAAATCCAAATGCCAAGTTTTTTCAGAGGCGGACCAATTCGCCTCAAATGGCTTGATTTCAACTGAATTTTTCTGGGATTGCGCAAGGTAAAAAATTGTGCAAAATGTGACAGATATTTGACCAAAGTTTAATCTAAAATAGGAGAATTACATTGATCTTGCTCCTGAATTTACCTGTGATATGCACTTTAAGGGCTTGATCTGATCAACCTGCTGTTCATTTTATTTCATATCATTGGACAATTCCTGTAATACCCATGTCTTATTTCTGTATTTTAAATATTGTATAGCCTTTACACCCAGAATATAGAAAGTAGTCTCATAGTTAGTTTCTGTATTTTTAGCATGAGACAGTGTTTTTGTGTTGCATGTGATTTGGTCTATCAAGTTGGTGATTGAGGCAAGGACCATGGTATCCATCTTCGTTATGTACCTGGATCCTTGTTAAACTAGACGTTAACTGTTGCTTTGCGTTTTCTCCACAGCAACATGAAAATGGCCTAGTTGAACCTTGACATAATACATAGATAGTGCGTCTTGTAGCAGTGACGTTTAAAAAAAGACAACAAAAAAAACCTCCCTACTAACTACACATTAAGTTGGCTTGTTTTAAATCTTGTCCCACATACAAATATATATTACTGTCTGTGTTTTTAGTGTGGTATAGTCTTTTTGTGCAAGATTAATTTTGGTCTATCACATCTATGACTGAGGCAAAGACCATGGTATATTAATTAATTATGTACCTGGATCGTTGTTGAACCAGTGATAGACCTTCACTGTTGCTTTGCATGGACACTGTGACGGGCAGCTACAAGTTTGGTCAGAATGCTTCATTTTGTGGACTGTATTTAAAGCGAACACACATCAACTGGTATCAGTGAGCTGACAGACCACAAGTAGGGGATTAGTTAACCTCATGAAATCTTTTAAATGTAATGATAAGAAACTGATCGATGAAGGAAAATAATGAACAATTATGATTACAAGTTTAGGAAGAAAATAAACTAACAATAAAACTAATTCAAAGCCATTTGTGTTGTTGCTAAGTCAAATTTCAACATGCACATTTATTTATTTATTTATTTATTTATGTCCCTGTATGCAAACGTCAATAATGGGGAAACCTGCCACCACCGCAATTAATAATTTCTCATCCATTTACTTAGGAATGGTTTCAACATAACCAAAATTTACACGACTGTGTTCTCTCATACTCTATAGAGCAGATCGCTTTTAAATTCTGATTGGTTGCTGCTGAACCTTGTCATAGCTCATTACCATCAAGTTGCCTGGACTTCAACTTTATTCTGATGCCCCCAATGCCCAAGACGTGCCACCAACAGTCATGCTCACCACTGAGAGACGCTGGCTCATGGAGAAAATGAACATCTTCTCGTTGTTTTGATGCTCTCACCACATTTGGCATGAATGCATGGTAAGAGATACAGTGGTGCTTGAAAGTTTGTGAACCCTTTAGAATTTTCTATATTTCTGCATAAATATGACCTAAAACATCATCAGATTTTCACACAAGTCCTACAAGTACATAAAGAGAACCCAGTTAAACAAATGAGACAAAAATATTATACTTGGTCATTTATTTATTGAGGAAAATGATCCAATATTACATATCTGTGAGTGGCAAAAGTATGTGAACCTCTAGGATTAGCAGTTAATTTGAAGGTGTTAGAAGGACCCCAGGGTAGCTTCTAAGCAACTGAAGTCCTCTCTCACATTGGCTAACATTAATGCTCATGAGTCCACCATCAGGAGAACACTGAACAACAATGGTGTGCATGGCAGGGTTGCAAGGAGAAAGCCACTTCTCTCCAAAAGGAACATTGTTGCTCGTCTGCAGTTTGCTAAAGATCATGTGGACAAGCCAGAAGGCTATTGGAAAAAATGTTTTGTGGACAGATGAGACCAAAATAGAACTTTTTGGTTTAAATGAGAATCATTATGTTGGGAGAAATGCTGGAATGCAGTGTTTTACTAAGAACCTTATCCCATCTGTGAAACATGGTGGTGGTAGTATCATGGTTTGAGCCTGTTTTGCTGTATCTGGGCCAGGATGGCTTGCCATCATTGATGGAACAATGAATTTTGAATTATACCAGAAAACTCTAAAGGAAAATGTCAGGACATCTGTCTATGAACTGAATCTCAAGAGAAGGTGGGTCATGCAGCAAGACAACGACCCTAAGCACACAAGTCATTCTACCAAAGAATGGTTAAAGAAGAATAAAGTGAATGTTTTGGAATGGCCAAGTCAAAGTCCTGACCTCAATCCAATGGAAATGTTGTGGAAGGACCTGAAGCAAGCAGTTCATGTGAGGAAACTCACCAACATCCCAGAGTTGAAGCTGTTCTGTATGGAGAAATGGGCTAAAATTCCTCCAAGCTGGTGTGCAGGACTGATCAACAGTTAACGGAAATGTTTAGTTGCAGTTATTGCTGCACAAGGGGGTCACACCAGATACTGAAAGCAAAGGTTCACATACTTTTGCCACTCACAGATATGCAATATTGGATCATTTTCCTCAATAAATAAATGACCATGTACTGTATAATACTTTTGTCTCATTTGTTTAACTGGGTTCTCTTTATGTACTTGTAGGACTTGTGTGAAAATCTGATGATGTTTTAGGTCATATTTATGCAGAAATATAGAAAATTCTAAAGGGTTCACAAACTTTCAAGCAACACTGTACATGCAAGTACAAATTTGATATCCTCCATAGCTTCTGGATGAAAAATTCCACTCAGGAGGTGAGTCCTACACCAGAACAACAATCAGCATGAAGCAAAATCAATGAGTTTGAAATGTAGGTCAGAAATTCTTTAAAGTAGTATGAATTGTACAAAAAGAATGGATCTTTCATGAATCACTTGGCATCTGACTGAGTTGCAGTGCATGCCAAGTAGAATTGAAGAGTTTTTTTTTTTAAACTATAACTTATCGTAAATCATTTCTCATCAATTTGTGTTGCTTGTTAAAGCATTGTATAATGTCTTCTTGATTTTGTCATAAGGAAGTCAAAAAATCTGTTTATTAGCAACCCAAACCATCAGATCAACTCATGATCAAAAACAGGCAAGAGTCAATAGTTAAGGATAAGGCAAATAGAATAGCACAGGGAAATCAAACTCAAAATGAATTGAAGAAACAAAAAGGAAACAAACCAGGAAAAGAAAGAACTCAGGAATTCACACTTGCTGGGTTTCCATTGAAGTGTTGCGCAAAATAGAAATGATTAAAAAAAAAAGTCAACAAAACACTGTGAAATGAGGTGATGTTATACGATTAAAGCTAGGTTTTCTTCTCTTGCAACAGACATTACAAATAAACATGGGAAGCCATGGCCTAATGATTAGAGAAGCAGCTTTGGGACCAAAAGGTTGCTGGTTCAGTTCCCTGGAATGGCTGAAGTGCCCTTTAGCAAGGCACCTAACCCCCAACTGCTTCCCAGGATGCTCTGGGTATATTGCTCTGGATTAGAGTGTCTGTTCGGTGCCATTAAAGTAATCCAGAAGACCTGATAAGTCTTGGCATTGTGATTTTGAAACGAAAAATGTGTTGTTGTTGTTGTTGTTTTTCAAATTTATGTCATATTGCATGGGCGGCACGGTGGTGTAGTGGCTAGTGCTGTCACCTCACGGCAAGAAGGTCCAGGTTCGAGCCCCGTGGCCGGCGAGGGCCTTTCTGTGTGGAGTTTGCATGTTCTCCGCATGGGTTTCCTCCGGGTGCTCTGGTTTCCCCCACAGTCCAAAGACATGCAGGTTAGGTTAACTGGTGACTCTAAATTGAGCGTAGGTGTGAATGTGAGTGTGAATGGTTGTCTGTGTCTATGTGTCAGCCCTGTGATGACCTGGCGACTTGTCCAGGGTGTACCCCGCCTTTCGCCCGTAGTCAGCTGGGATAAGTTCCAGCTTGCCTGCGACCCTGTAGAACAGGATAAAGCGGCTAGAGATAATGAGATGAGATGTCATATTGCTTTCTTTGAATCATCTGAAGAACCACCTCATGTTAGTATCTGCGATATTGGAGAGTTTTTCTGAAATTCACATTTCTCCATTACTCATTTTGTAGTTAAGCACGTTAATGGAAACACGGCTACTGAAATGATAAAAGACAGGTCCATGTTGAAGTGGTATAAATACACAGTAGTCAATGAAGGTTAACAGGAAATGAATGAGTTTAACAGGAAGGTGTGTGATAACGAGATAAAGTCTGGACCCGGTTAGATAGTTGATTCTTGATCACTCTTAGGTGTTGATGATGGATTCGGATATGACGACACAAGTCCATGCACCTTTCCATAGGTGAATGCTCGGTATTGAATTTAATTTATTTTTAAGTCTTTGCTAAAGCAAAAAAGTTACAAAATTCAGGACCAGACTAAATATTTTGGTTTGACATGAAGAAAATATGCATCATGTGAATTACAATATTGATAGTAATGATATAGCATAGAATCTACAGTGAGGGATTGGAAGTTTGAACAGGTTTTTTTTTTTGGCTTTTTAAAATGAAACAAATGATAAGATTTGTTTGTTTGTAGAAAAGCATTCAGACCTGCCATGGATAAACTCCTTGTCTGGGAGAAAAATGTCATAATTTGCTCAAATATACTTATTCACTGATGATGATGATGATGATTCTTCTTCTTCTTCCTCTTCTTCCTCTTCTTCTTATTGTGCATTTAACAACAGACATACATTTGTCACAAAGCTGCTTTTCAGAAACAAGGATGTAGATTTAAATCTTGAATGAGATTTCTGCTCAAGGCCTCTAAAGGTCTGCTTCTGCATAAAATCAGTGCTGTACCTATGCCATACCCTACGCCATACCCTATCCCATAGCTTCCCCAGAAATGTAACTACATGTCACTGTGACACAGACCGCAACAGCTGATTGGTCCAATTGGTAGCATCGCATTTCCTATGCATTTCTGGCTGCTCCTTCTTCTCTGAGAAAAATCAGAAATCTACTATCACAATATTGTTTTAATATAAATATTCTTGAAGTGCTGCCCTATATTCTAGTTGAGACCTTTTTCAAGGTGGTAGAGAACCTCATAGAATCATGGTTGATTGATGGTCGATGAAAGTGAGCTCCCTGACTGTGAGAAATGGAAAAGGGAAATTGAAAGTTTGAGGGGTCCAGCTTTTGATACAGTCTAAGCCATCTGTACTCATGATCCTGATGCCACACCTGATGATTATCTAACAGCCTTGGAAAATGTCTTGGGGTCCACAGAGTCTGGAGAAGATGTGTAAATAGCTTTCAGATCCATGCAGTTATGCCTGAGAGAGTGGAGAAACAGCCCTTCAACATTGCTTATACTGTCATTGATAGATAGATAGATAGATAGATAGATAGATAGATAGATAGATAGATAGATAGATAGATAGATAGATAGATAGATTATTAAGGTAAAATTGCATCCATGTAGGACAATATATTAATGTCCAATTAAACTAAATATGTGAAACTAAACCAAGGATAGCACACCAAAGTGTAAAGCACTTTTTTCCATTGTGATCCTAAGAAAAGTTACAAATAAGATGTCAAATGAGATTTGTGAGGAAGAGGACCAGCAGCTAGTGAGATGTAAGCCCACTCAAAGTGCAGGCAAAGCTACAGTAAAGCAGTGGAGTGCCACAGAGAATACAGGAACAGCTACATCTGAAATAGCTCGCCTGAGAACAGTGATTGATGACTGGACTATGAGAATTTCCAAGTTAGCCACTAAGAAGGTGAATGATCCATCAGCCCATGTGGAAGATGGGCTAATGCAATACAAGACTGAGACAAAACCCAAGAAGAGAAGTGCAGCCCTGGACATTCAGAAACAAGTAAGTAACTTAAAGCACCAATTCCAGGCCATGGCCATTACTGAAAAAGACACCTAATTCAAAGCAGAAAAGGGAAGATTGGGAAAAGAGATGCCAATAAAGCTCCCCAATTCCACCAGAGAAACCACCCAGAAGGGGTCTACTGAGTTAAGTCAGAGACAAACATTTTTTTTTTCCGTTTCCGGTTTCCGGTTGAGAGTACGTTGTGCACATTCTGGCTGCCGCTTCTCACCGGAGCTTTTTTATTTTAATTTTTTTTCTTTTTTCTGTGTTTGATGTTTGTTTGAGTGTTTTGTCCGCCGGTGGTGGTTTAGCTCCGGACCCAGTTTTGGGCGTCGGTTCCCTCCAGGCCTTGGTTCGCTGTGGGTGATGCCTGTGCTCCCAGCTATGGATTGCAGTGAGCTCATTGCTCATTTTAACATCGTGGTTGTCCAGCGCCCTGTGCTCTAATACTTGGCGTGATGTTCCAAGCGATGTTGCTCTGTGGTGTCGCGGCAGCTGTGCAGGCGGTTTGGGACATACCAGCGCTCTGCATGGCGGTGCTTCTATGCTTGCTTTGTGGATCCATGGCGTGGTGTTCGAGTGATGTTGCTGGCGGCGTCACAGCGGCTGTGCTGGAGATGTGGGACTTGTTTTCGTGTGCCTTTTGGTGGGACTGTGGCTGCTACACCACTGGAATGATATCCTGACCTCTATTTGGTGGACTTTTTTTTTTTGTTTGCCTGTTATTGTAAAGCGATCTTGGGTTTTGAGAAAGGCGCTATATAAATTAAACATATTATTATTATTATTATTTGTGTTACTGATTTGGGGAAGATGAGCCACATAGCTAGTAGATGTACTGCCACAAAGGACTCCAGCAAGGTCAAATCTGAGCTGAGTGGCTCCTTGAAAAAAATACAGACACTGGTGATTCTGCATCTGGAAGGGCACAATCCACAGATAGACATTGCCACACCAAGACAAGTACCATCACTATCCCTAGGATTCCAAGCCTCCCTGAATGTCTCATGGTAAACCCTTCACTGAGTTGAGTGATAATTGAAGGTCAGGGTTGTACTGCACTGATGGACAGCAGTTCCACAATAACCATTATCTTTGAGCAATGATACCAGATGAATTTGAACCCTGTCCCTCTCCACCCCATTGCCAGCTTTGCCATTTGGGGGTTAGGAGACTCAAGGTATCATTACAAAAACAATGTGGCAGTCATAGTAGAGTTTCTGGAAAATAGGGTCTGCAGACAGGCTAAGCCCATAGCCTACTAGCTCTTGTGTGCCCAGACCCTCCAGTCCCCAACCAAGTGCCTGTGATTGTTCCATTATGGACCTAGTATTGAGGCACTTCAGTGAGAGCATAGTAATATAATTCAGGTCTGGAGAGTGAACCTGCCATGAGAAGCCATCCTCCAAAAATCTACAATTGGATGAACACGCAGGGCATGTTAAGCGGGTGGGACCGGGGCCACTTACTATTCTTCCTGGTGAGTGACAAAGTGCTATTTCCAAAGCTGCATTTAACAAAGACAAGCCCTGCCTATTGGCCATAGATGCCTTCAGTATACTACCAGCTACAGTTACCTGACTACAATGTGTACTTCTACCCTCTGAAATACAGAAGGGTGCCATGTTGGAATTGATAAAAAAAATTAGACCCTCAAAGAGCAAGTTATTCTGAAGGGATCTATTATTGCACACAGAGCTGATTTAGTACCAGAAGTCAAGACACAGACAAGTACTAAGGACCAGCTTGACCTCAAGCTCTTCGGCTTGGAGACTCTCATTCTTCCAGCTAGGAGAGAAAGATTAGTGCACCAGCTAGACAAAAGAACCAAAGTGTTTTTAGTCAGTGAGTGGGATGTGGGCCTGGCCATAGGAGTGGAGCATGATATAAAGGTCAGTGACTCTCACCCATTTTGAGAAAGGTCCCACTGAATCACATCCGCTGACATTGACAATGTCCAACACCACCTGCAAGAGCTGCTGGCTGCCAGAATTATTAAGGTGTCCCAGAGTCCTTATGCTTCTGCGATAGTTACAACTAAGAATAAAAATGGAAAAATCAGAATGTGTATTGGCTATTGTACTCTGAATGCTTGGACTATCCTCAACCAGTACACAGTACCTAGGGTTGATGATGTTGTCAATTACTTGTTGGGAAATTGGTGGTTCTCTGTCCTTGACCTCAGAAGTGGTTACTATCAGATAACAATGACTGATCAAGAAAATGAAAAGACAGTATTCATCTGCCTGTTAAAGGAACAGTCCACCATACTTCCATAATGAAATATGCTCTTATCTGAATTGAGACGAGCTGCTCCGTACCTCTCCGAGCTTTGTGCGACCTCCCAGTCAGTCAGACGCGCTGTCACTCCTGTTTGCAATGTAGCTAGGCTCAGTATGGCCAACGGTATTTTTTGGGGCTGTAGTTAGATGCGACCAAACTCTTCCACGTTTTTCCTGTTTACATAGGTTTATATGACCAATGATATGAAACAAGTTCAGTTACACAAATTGAAACGTAGTGATTTTCTATGCTATGGAAAGTCCGCACAATAATGACAGGCGTACTAACACCTTCTGCACGCTTCGGCAGCGCATTGATACCAAGCTCAGATATCAATGCGCTGCCGAAGCGCGTAGAAGGTGTTAGTATGCCTGTCATTATAGTGCGGACTTTCCATAGCATAGAAAATTGCTACGTTTCAATTTGTGTAACTGAACTTGTTTCATATCACTGGTCATATAAACCTATGTAAACAGGAAAAATGCGGAAGAGTTTGGTCGCATCTAACTACAGCCCCAAAAAATACCATTGGCCATACTGAGCCTAGCTACATTGCTAACAGGAGTGACAGCACGTCTGACTGTGTCTGACTGACTGGGAGGTCGCGCAAAGCTCGGAGAGGTACGGAGCAGCTCGTCTCAATTCAGATAAGAGCATATTTCATTATGGAAGTACAGTGGACTGTTCCTTTAAGGTTCTATCAATTTGAACGTATGCCTCAGGGTATCTCGGGAGCTCCCGCTATATTTCAAGGATTAATGGAATGGGTGGTAGTGACATGAACCTACTGAAGTGCCTGGTGTACCTGGATGATCTTATAGTATTTGGCCAGACACTCAAAGAACATGAAGAACATTGTTCAACGTTCTGGATCACTTACAAGGGCATAGTCTTATAATATCTATTGATAAATGGCAGTTCTGCTAGACTCAAGTAAAATATGTGGGACACATAGTTTCTGCTGCAGGAATTGATACAGATCCTGGCAAGATCAAAGCTGTGTCACAATGGGGGTAACCGACCGATCGCAAGTCTTTGCAGACATATTGAGGATTTTGTGGGTTCTACATATGATTCATTGCCAGCTACTCAGGAATTGTACACCAACTGACTGACCTAATGAGAGGATACTCTCCAACACAGAAAGGGAAAGTTCACCAGAGAGCCATTTTTTCCCCAAAAAGTAGAACCTTTCAATGATCAATGGACACCTGAGTGCAACGAGGCCTTCCAAAAGATCATGCCCCTGTTCTGGCTTTTGCAGATCTTGACAAGCTGCACATACCCTACAGAGATGCCAGTTTTGAGGAGTAGGGTGCAGTATTGAACCAGCGGTACCCAGAAGGTTTACAGTCTGTTGCCTATGCCAGTACAAAATTACCCTGTCCACCAACCTGAGTTCTTTGCATTAAAGTGGGTTGTTATGGATAAATTCCACGATTTCCTATATGGAGCCAAGTTCATTGTAAAGACAGATAACAATCCCCTCACATATGTCCTGAGGTCTGTCAAGTTGAACACCATGGACTACAGGTGGTTAACAGCTTTGTCTACCTATGATAATGCAGATGTGGATTTGTTGTCCCAAAATGTGGCAGAAGATGAGGGATGGTTGTCACCACAGGGAGTAAAGGTAATGTGCCAAAGTGTAAAAGTCTGTGAGTCCCCACAGATATCAAGACAAACTGAAAACTTTGGAGCCTTTCCCCTGGGCAATACCTGAGGTTTATCGGTACCCAACAAGACTGGCTAAAAGCTCATTTGAACAAGTGAGTGCTGAGGAGATAAGAGTAGCTCAGGAACAAGTCATTGGTAAGGTCAGGCAGGCCATCTTAGAGGGATTGTGGCCTCCCAGCAAAGAAAAAGCTGACCCTAACTTTGTCTTTCTGTGAAGAGAAAAGAAGAAAGTTGAGATTCTGAATGGACTGCTATATATGAAGATTAGTAAGTTGGAAGGGAGGGGCATTTCCCAGTTGCTTCTTCCAGAACAGTAGAGTGAGAATCCTGAAATCCTTACACAATGTATTGGGTCATTTAGTTTTTGAGCAAACTCTGGCACTAGTTCAAGACCGTTTCTACTGGCCAAGAATGCTGGCAGACATCACCACTTTCATAAAGGACTGTGGTGACTGCATGGTCCAGAAAATAAATAAATAAATCTTCCATGAAAAACATGCCCTTTGCATCAAATCTGTAGTACTGGTCCATTAGACCTAGTCAGCATTGATTTCCTGTCCCTCCAGCCCAATTCCAGGGGCATTTCCAATATTTTAGTAGTGACAGACCACTTCACCAGATATACCCAAGCATATCCTACCAAAGACCAGCAGGTAGTGACCATGGTCAAGGTACTAGTAAAAATGTTCTTTGTCCATTATGGCCTATCCACTAGGATTCATTCCAATCAGGCCCTTCTTCAGGTCCTTGGGGTGAGCAAGTCACATAAAATGCCCTACCATCCCCAAATGGACCCTCAACTCAAGCAGTTTTACAGAACCCTCCTGTCCATGCTGGGTACCTTGCAACCAAATGCGAAACACCAGTTGAGACAACAAGTTGCCATGTTGGCGCATGCTTACAATTGTATGCAAAATTACTCTATTGGGTTCTCACCATACTTCTTGTTGTCTGGGCAGGAAGCATGCCTCCCTATTCATTTGTGATTTGAGACAAACTTAGAGGTCAAAGAGGAGATCAGACACCAGCAGTACATAGGAAAACTACAGAGGGTCTTGAAACAAGCTTACCAGCTGGTGGTGGAGACTCCTGAGAGGGTGCATCAGAGAAATAGCTAATGTTATAATGTTTGTGTTTGCCCACAACAGCTGGAAAAGGAAGACATGGAGTGCTTATACATGCATTCAGGGACAGCAGCAAGGAAAAGCTCAAATTAAAATGGGACTCTCAGCCTTATGTTGTCCTAAAGAAGTTACCAAACTTACCCATGTATTGTGTCCAGCTTGAGAGAAGAAAAAAAGGTTATAAAGACCCTTCACAGAGGCTCTTAACTGCTTCCTACAAGGTTCCTGGTTCATTTGCCTGAAGTGCATGAAGGCCAGAATGGTCCTATCACCACCCAGGTAAGAGCACCACAGACATGACAGAAAACACAGATGGGGAGTTATGGAAGACCTCTGGAAGAACCTGACAGTGAGCAGTCTGAGTCTGATGATGAGAGGTCCTTCAATAGACCTAGAAGTTTTTTGAGGGGCGGACTTCAGATGTTAGTCAAGAATAGGAATGTTTTCACATGATGTCACATCTCCATTGACCTGAGTGATGTAGAGGAGGAGAAGTGAAGAAACTGAGCCTTCAGGTATTTCTGGGGGTGTAGAGGGTGTCATGGAACATGGTGACAGTGATGACCGTAGAGCTGTGAATATATCTGATACTGAAGAGGCAAGGGAAAGTGAGGTGCCCTTGGTTGAGAGCTCACACAATAGGGCTGAGGATTCCCCATTAGAGGAAGAGTCAGTTGAGAGATGGCAGTCAGGGGTAGTGGGTGGGAAGTGGCACCTGTAGTAAGACTAAAGTATGATGATCTTGATAAACCTTCAGATCAGTCAAAAGAGACTGTGCATAGAGGTTTGAGAATACCTATATCACAGTGTGATAATGGTGTAAGTGTCAACATAGTATAGCCTGTGTTATGAGACCTGGGAGGTGGACTCAGGTAAACAGAATCAGCGGTCTGATGAAGGGCTGGGGGGGTTTGCCCTGCGTTAACTCATAACCCCAGCTGTTAGTATTCTAAGTTCAGAAGTTCTGAATGTATAGAGTGATTTCAACGAAGCTGATTCCATGCATATGCTACTATCTCACACAATATTCACAGTTTTTGTGTAGCATACTGGGATTCTACATGGTAGTGAAACCTAGTCTCATCTCATTATCTCTAGCCGCTTTATCCTGTTCTACAGGGTCACAGGCAAGCTGGAGCCTATCCCAGCTGACTACGGGCGAAAGGCAGGGTACACCCTGGACAAGTCGCCAGGTCATCACAGGGCTGAAACCTAGTTGTATAGTAAAAAGTGGCTGGAATGTCATTGGGTAGGGTGAGAGCCTATTATTCCTCTTCTCCAATCACAGTGGTTTCTAAGCAAAATCACATCAGTGAGGAGGGCAGAGAGTCACATGGTCACACTTAGAGAAGAGTGGGAGACGAAGTTAGACGGAGGGACACTCCCCAGTCTGCATAGCTCCAAAGCTCCCACTTGACCCCTTTTCCCTGTTAAATAAGAAAGTATTGAAAGCGTAAAACAGCTTTCTAAGGGATACGAGACATCTAGCATTGATGGCTTCACTGAGTAGTGTGGAAAAAGTGCATTCACTGTATTTTTTGTGTTTTACGGTGATGTCAGCCACTAACAGTAGAGTTAGTTGCTAATGAAGGAAGTCAGTTTTGGCCATAGCTTGGACTAGTAGTGTCTGCAAGTTGCTAACCCCTGTCATAGTGGGGTTTGTGGACCATATACTTTGAGTTAGCATGTTTGAAGACAGCCTGCAGGAAATGAGGAGCTGTCTGATAGCGCCTCAGGCTACCCAAACGCTCGGGGTTTCTCAGTGCAGCCTGTATAGGATGTTATGCTCTCCGATAGTGCCTCGAGCTACTGGAAATGCTCGAGGCTCCTCAGGTTAGCCATCAGGAGACCTTCAGCCTCGTAGGAGAGTAATGTTGTCAATGGTTTGTGAGTGCGCACGCTGAAACATTCGATGTGGACTTGACACGTAGAGTGTGTGGACAGAGAGACTGTGACTAAGAATTATTTTTGGCTAACAGAGACTACACTTGACCAGAGTGGGGATATAATAGGCCTGCAATGTTGGGTTTTCTTTTATTTGCTGACTTTACAAGATACTCATTGTTACCTGAGGTTAAGTGACCAGTCACCCCAGTATACTGTTCAGATCAGTTTACAAACTGTAACGGTCATTCACATTATGGCTATACTGTTCCCACATCAGTGCTGTTTTAAACTAGTGATATCATTTCTACTGTGAGTATGCATACAGGAGCTGCTTTAATGTGAACTATCATCTTTTTCTTTGCAGTTTTAAAGGGATCTATTGACACAAGCTACAGGAGTTTAAGTTACATTTATTTCAAATTCATTTTTGCAATCATGGAATATTCTGTTGTATTAAAAAAAAAATTTTTTATTACATTGACTCTGTCCCCACCCACAGGGTATGCTGTGTTGTTTATAAGTTAAATGTGGTTTAGCTATATTGACAATACTGTGGGCTTAACTGGTGGGAGCCATACCCTAGGACTCTGATCAAATGAAAACACCCCTGCCCTTGGATGGCACAAGGGGGCTACAAATATATAAAATGTGAGGATCTATAGCAGCTGTAGATCATTATAATGGCCAGTTTAATCCTGCATCTAATCCTGTGAATTTAAGCACTAGTTACACTGAAGTGCTTCGAGCCACTTATACTGTTTAATACAGATGACTTAAAACACTTTAAGTGAGAATTACCTTGGTTTATAATTAATCACGTGTGGTTTCTTTTTCCACGGTAAATTTGTTTCAAAGCAACATTTTGTCGGTATTATTATTGCTACAGTGAAGCACTCGTTGTTTTTTCTGTTCTTCTTCTATGTGTAAAATCAGTACATTCTGGTGTATTTCATGCAACAGCGCCTCCTAGAGGACATACACACCTTATGTGCAAGTATACTTAAATAGATCAACCTGCCGTACCTACAGTGTACCATAGTTTCTACGCATTAGTATAAATCAGCCTTAAAAAAAACAAAACTTTGGACTCAAAGGGAACCTGTGCTATTCAGGGTTTATGTTGGATCGTCTGGTTATAAATCATTACAGTACACAGGTTTAAAAGAGTAAAGGCAAGCAGTGCAGAGTGTGCTTGCAGGATGTTCAGCGTGAGCAGAATGTGAATGAGTCCTGGGATGAGTAAGAGGACAGTGTTTATGAGCACAGCAGAAGCTCTGAGGAACAAATAATATGTACAGAATAAATCTGAGCTTATAAAAACAAAACAAAGTGGAGACGATGTCATCTTGCAAATAACAGTGTGATTCGATAAATATATGGACTTCTCTTTCTTTAAACCAAGTGGTTCTTATTGACTGAGAGTCAGAAAAGTGTATGAACAATCAATAAAAGTCAATATCAGGAGTTAACACATGAAGAGCATATGGCGATTTGATCACTGATTGATAACTGCAATTAAAAAACAACAACAACAACAGCAACACACAAATAAACATTCCTATTGGAGCAATTAGTGGATAATGTCACATAGATGAGCTCTTATACGCTCAGGTACCGTAGGTGTGTGCATACAGTGGTGCTTGAAAGTTTGTGAACCCTTTAGAATTTTCTATATTTCTGCATAAATATGACCTAAAACATCATCAGATTTTCACACAAGTCCTAAAAGTAGATAAAGAGAACCCAGTTAAACAAATGAGACAAAAATATTATACTTGCTCATTTATTTATTGAGGAAAATGATCCAATATTACATATCTGTGAGTGGCAAAAGTATGTGAACCTCTAGGATTAGCAGTTAATTTGAAGGTGAAATTAGAGTCAGGTGTTTTCAATCAATTGGTATGACAATCAGGTGTGAGTGAGCACCCTGTTTTATTTAAAGAACAGGGATCGATCAAAGTCTGATCTTCACAACACATGTTTGTGGAAGTGTATCATGGCACGAACAAAGGAGATTTCTGAGGACCTCAGAAAAAGTGTTGTTGATGCTCATCAGGCTGGAAAAGGTTACAAAACCATCTCTAAAGAGTTTGAACTCCACCAATCCACATTCAGACAGATTGTGTACAAATGGAAGAAATTCAAGACCATTGTTACCCTCCCCAGGAGTGGTCGACCAACAAAGATCACTCCAAGAGCAAGGCGTGTAATAGTCGGCGAGGTGACAAAGGACCCCAGGGTAACTTCTAAGCGGCTGAAGGCCTCTCTCACATTGGCTAATGTTAATATTTATGAGTCCACCATCAGGAGAACACTGAACAACAATGGTGTGCATGGCAGGGTTGCAAGGAGAAAGCCACTGCTCTCCAAAAAGAACATTGCTGCTCATCTGCAGTTTGCTAAAGATCACGTGGACAAGCCAGAAGGCTATTGGAAAAATGTTTTGTGGACAGATGAGACCAAAATAGAACTTTTTGGTTGAAATGAGAAGCGTTATGTTTGGAGAAAGGAAAACACTGTATACCAGCATAAGAACCTTATCCCTTCTGTGAAACATGGTGGTGGTAGTATCATGGTTTGGGCCTGTTTGGCTGCATCTGGGCCAGGATGGCTTGCCATCATTGATGGAACAATGAATTCTGAATTATACCAGCGAATTCTAAAGGAAAATGTCAGGACATCTGTCCATGAACTGAATCTCAAGAGAAGGTGGGTCATGCAGCAAGACAACAACCCTAAGCACACAAGTCGTTCTACCAAAGAATGGTTAAAGAAGAATAAAGTGAATGTTTTGGAATGGCCAAGTCAAAGTCCTGACCTTAATCCAATGGAAATGTTGTGGAAGGACCTGAAGCGAGCAGTTCATGTGAGGAAACCCATCAACATCCCAGAGTTGAAGCTGTTCTGTATGGAGGAACGGGCTAAAATTCCTCCAAGCCGGTGTGCAGGACTGATCAACAGTTACCGCAAACGTTTAGTTGCAGTTATTGCTGCACAAGGGGGTCACACCAGATACTGAAATCAAAGGTTCACATACTTTTGCCACTCACAGATATGTAATATTGGATCATTTTCCTCAATAAATAAATGAGCAAGTATAATATTTTTGTCTCATTTGTTTAACTGGGTTCTCTTTATCTACTTTTAGGACTTGTGTGAAAATCTGCTGATGTTTTAGGTCATATTTATGCAGAAATATAGAAAATTCTAAAGGGTTCACAAACTTTCAAGCACCACTGTACGTGAAAGAGTGAAATTCAAATTCCGAACTCATGTCCAGACAGACGGTGATGCGCACGCACATGTGTGTGTGATCACTCGTCCTCACCGGAGAAGGGAAATAGAGGCTCACTCTACTGACCACGCTGCAGTGACCTCTATTAACTCCGGCACAGGGGTGAAACCAAAATCCCTGGGGACACACTGTCACTGTCTACTTTCACACTTTCTCTCCTTCATATACTCTTTCATATACTCACACACACACACACACACACACACACACACACACACACACACACACACACAGACTCTCTCTCCCTCTCTCTTACACACACACACACACACACACACACACACACACACACACACACACACACTGTAAATCCATGGCTGCTAGACCTTCGTTGTTGCACCTGTAGTCGAATATGTGGAGCCTCTGTTTTAATCTGGAAATCAATACAGACTAGATGGTAGAATAAAAATAAATTAATATATACACTCACTGGCCACTTTAATAGGAACTTGTTGTTGATTCTAAGATCCCTGTTCTTGGCTGAAGGACTGGAACCCAATGTGTTCTTCTGCTGTTGCTTTTCTGGTGAGATGCTTTTCTGCTCACCACGGTTGTAAAGAGTGATTATTTGAGTTACTATATCCTTCCTGGCCAAAAAGTTCAAACCAATCTGGCAATTTTCTGATCTCTGACCTCACTTATCAACAAGGCATTTGTTTCCACTCACAGAACTGTCACTTGCTCAACACCAGTCTACTGCCTGGTTATTGTTATTCTATTTTGGCGCATGCGCACCCTCAGCCTCTTCCGGTGTGTATTTACTCTGTGTGCGCTTTTCCTTCAGTAAAGTTGTGTCCAACTACCCACACTCTCTCGGCCGTGAGTTATTCTTAATTACTGGCGTGGTGGCAGCGCAAATTCACCGAACCCGGCCTTGCATCTAAACTTTCTCCAACTCCGACGAAAGCGTCATCGGCCGAGAAGGTAGTTTGAGAACACGTTTGTCTGCGTGATGGCAGCTAATGTTAACCGCGCACCAAAATAATGGTGCCTGACTAAACAAGAGACTCTGAATTCATTCGAAAACTGGAAACAAAACTTACTGTATACACTCTCTTTGGATCCTGTGTTTGCTCCGTTCCTCATCGAGGGTACGACGTGGGGTAAGAAGAGCCGAACTACTCCTCTCAGAGGATTTCAGGACGATGGTGAGGCAATTCCTGTAGCTCACAGGCGGACTGCTCAGCAAAAAGTTAGCCAGTTGGAACTCATGCTAGGTCAAATAGCCAACTACTGCCCTGTGATTTTCCGTAACACTATTGTCAGAAACTCCACATCCATTGACGGTGTATGGCAAGCCATTCGTTTACATTATGGCTTCCAGACCACAGGCGCTCAGCTCATTGATTTTGTGGACATTCACTTAGAAAATGACAAGCGTCCTGAAGATTTATATCAGCGCCTTATGGCCTTCACAGAGGATAGTCTCCTTAAGGCAGACTTAAGGTTAACTCACCATGGCGAAGCTCTAGCTGAGGATGAAGAGCTGTCCCCTTCCCTCGAGAACTTTGTAGTTGTGATGTGGCTGCGTTTAATTCATGCTGATCTACCCAAACTCGTCAAGCAAAGATATGGCACTGAATTGCGCACTCGTACATTGGCATCTATCAAACCAGAGATTTTCCAAGCTCTGGTCTCCCTACTCTCTGAAATTCGCGCAGCTGACGATGCTAAAATTATGCGAGCAGCTGTCTCTAACTGCACATACAGTGGCACAGCACCCCGTCAGTCCCCCTTTGGTGCCACTAAAATGCCAATGCGGTTGAGCCCACATGAAAAGTCATGCCCTCTGTGCACACAAGAAGGCCGCCAAAACAACACGCACTTCCTCAGTTCATGCAAATACCTGCCTGAACAAGACCGTAAATTTATGCTCAAAGCCAGACAGATTGTCTCTGTGCTCGATGAGGAAACTGTCGACTCTATCTCATACCAGGAGTGTCCTGACGAAGAGCCACCTCCCCCTGTCTGTCCTGAGCCTACTCAGCCCCACACTGCTCGCGCCGTCCAAGTCAGGCAATCACCATATATTGACACCTTTTACAAACACCACCATGCACGTATTATTCTCAACACCGGTACTTGCAACATGATCAGACTGTCTGCTGCACACCGCCTGGGAGCTCACATGACCCCCAGCTCCCAGTCAGCCCACCAGGCCGATGGTTCCTCTCCCATGAGGGTGGTGGGAGAGACCCGCCTTACATTCAACCGTGGTGCCAATACGTTCCACTTTGACGGCCTGGTTGTGGAAAACCTGGACGTGGACATACTCGCAGGCACCCCCTTCATGTCCTCAAATGACATTTCCGTGCGCCCTGCCAAAAGACTAATTACCTTGGCCGATGGAGCAGTGTTCTCCTATGGCTCCACTGACACCAATCCCGCCAAGAATGCGGTTCGCCGCACCATTACATTACGTGCCCCTCCCGTGTCAACCACCATATGGCCGGGTGAATTTCTTGAAATTTCCCTCCCACCTGACGCTCCTACAGACACAGCATATGGCATGGAACCCCGCCTCGATGCACAAAGGAGCAAGGGCGATGCCACACATGACTGGCCCCACCCCGGGGTGATATCCAGCGGTGCTGGGAGGGTTTGCATCCCAAACCTTTCAAGCGAACCTCATGTCTTGAAGTGTCATCAACATTTCTGCCAAGTGGACCCCCTCTCAACACCGTCCATTCCAAGCCAAGCGCCTGACACTCACACCATCATGCCTATGGCCCAACACCTCCCAGTGTGACCTGCAAATGTTCAGCACTCCAGGGGCGTTCAAGTAGACCCAGACAACCTACTCCCTCCCGGCTTTAAAGATAGGTTTCACTCCTTGCTGGACCAATATGACGAGGTGTTCAACCCTGCTATCTCTGGCTACAATGGTGCTGTGGGCCCATTCGAGGCCAAAGTGAATATGGGTCCGGTCAAGCCACCACAACGCAAAGGTCACTTACCCTTGTATGGCAGAGACAAACTTACTGAGCTACAACAGAAATTTGACGAGCTGGAGTGTCTGGGCGTCTTCCGTCGCCCTGAGGATGTAGGTGTGTCAGTGGAATATCTCAACCCCTCCTTCCTAGTCAGAAAGCAGAGCAGTGGATATCGTTTGGTGACTGCTTTTGCTGATGTCGGCTGCTACTCGAAGCCCCAACCATCCCTTATGCCCTATGTCGACAGCACCTTATGCCAAATTGCTCAGTGGAGACACCTAATAGCCACTGACTTGACGAACGCTTTCTACCAGATACCACTGTCGTGCGACTCCATGAAGTACTGTGGTGTGGTCACCCCCTTTCGTGGTGTCCATGTCTATGCACGTTCAGCCATGGGCTTGCCTGGCTCAGAAACCACACTTGAAGAACTCATGTGCCGCGTGTTGGGTGATTTGCTACAGGCCGGCATCGTGGCGAAGCTCGCTGATGACTTGTATTGCTGCGGCAACTCACCTGAGGAGCTGTTGGATAATTGGTCATCTGTCCTACATGCTCTGAGTCATTGCAACCTGCGTCTCTCAGCATCCAAGACTGTCATTAACCCGCGCTCCACTACCGTCCTTGGGTGGGTGTGGACTCAGGGTACGCTTCAGCCAAGCCCCCACCGTGTGTCTACCCTGGCTGCATGCGAGCTGCCGAAATCAGTGGGTGGCATGAGATCCTTCATTGGAGCGGTTAAAGTAATGGCCCATGTGATCAGACACTGCTCTGCCCTCCTTGCCCCCCTTGACGATGCCATCACAGGGAAGACGTTGCAAGACAATGTCGACTGGACTGAGGAGCTACACTGTGCCTTCGATAAGGTGAAGGAGTGCCTCTCCTCCGGCCACTCAGTCGTCCTACCCTGCCCAGATGATCAACTGTGGATCGTGTCTGATGGCGCAGTCAGGAGGCCTGGCATAGCTGCCACGCTGTATGTGATGCATGACGACAAGCTTGCCCTTGCTGGCTTCTTTAGCGCTAAGTTGTGTGACCATCAGTTGACATGACTGCCCTGTGAGGTTGAGGCCCTCGCCATTGCTGCGGCCGTCAAGCATTTTGGCCCCTACATCATTCAGTCGACAAACAGGGTGTGCATCCTGACCGACAGCAAGCCATGTGTCCAAGCCTACGAAAAGCTGTGCAGGGGCGAGTCCTCTGCTAGTCCTCGTGTCTCTACGTTCCTCTCCACGGCGAGCAGATTCCAAGTATCAATACGACATGTGGCCGGCGCAGCCATCCTCCCATCTGACTTTGCTAGCCGTAACCCTCCCGACTGCACAGACATGGCATGCCAAGTGTGCAGCTTTGTGCAACGCACTCAGGACTCAGTCGTCCGGCTACTGTCCACTGAGGATATCCTGGCAGGTCGAGCAAGGCTTCCTTTCACAAGCAGGATGGCGTGGCGATCACTCCAGTCTGAATGCCCTGATTTGCGCCGTACCCATGCTCACCTTACCCAAGGGGCCCGACCATCTAAGAAAATGACAAACATCAAAGATGTTAAAAGGTACCTCAGCGTGGCATCCATCGCTAGTGATGGCTTGCTCATTATGAGACGCGAGGAACCCCTCTCCCCATGTCAGGAGTGCATAATTGTCCCCAGACAGGTCCTGGATGGCCTCGTGACTGCTTTGCACTTACAGCCCAGCCACTCCTCTGCCAACCAGCTCAGAAAGATGATTAGCAGATACTTATTTGCCCTTGACCTTGACAAGGCCGTCCTCCGAGTTACAGAGGGCTGTCATTCTTGTGCGGCTCTCCGTCATACCCCCCAAGTCATCATGGAACAGTCGTCGTCTGTGCCCCCCACTGCGGTTGGCGTCACCTTTGCTGCTGACGTCATGAAACGCGCACGCCAACTAGTGCTTGTATTACGAGAGTGTGTGATGTCCTACACAGTGTCGATGCTGGTGGAAGACGAGGGGAGCCAAACCCTGTGGGATGGACTCATCAGGCTCTGCGTGGAACTGCGGCCCCTGGATGGTCCGTTTGCCATAATACGGACTGACCTGGCCCCTGCTTTCAAGGCCCTGGCTTCTGACTTGCTCCTCGCACAACATAGAATCTCACTGGAGCTGGGGGGGCGAAGAACCTGAACAAGAACCCTGTTGCAGAAAAGGCGGTGCAAGAGTTGGGAGAGGAATTAATGCCACAGCAGCCTCGCGGTGGTCCCATATCGCCGAGGCTCCTAGCAGTCGCCACAGCTTGCCTTAACTCCAGACTGCGATCCCGCGGGCTGTCTGCCCAGGAAATGTGGACACAGAGAGACCAGTTCACCTGCACACAGCTGCCTCTCACCGACGAGGAACTTATATGCTTGCAGCACGAAGGGAGAGCGAGGAACCACGCACACAGCGAGAGGTCCAAAGCCCTGCGTGGAAAGACCCTAATCCCCTCTTTGATTGAGGTGGGTGACCTTGTCTACCTTCACGCTGACCGCAACAAGGCATGCAGCCGTGACAGATACCTCGTCATGTCTGTTGAGGGTCTCTGGTGTGGCCTGCGCAAGTTTGCAGGGTCGCAACTTAGAGACTTCACCTATTGAGTCAAGTTGTCAGACTGCTACAAGGTCCCTGTTGCCAGCCCTGACACCATCCGTCCCTCTGAGGATGGGGACGCGTCTGATGATGACTGTCCTCTACCCCTGACTATGCCCCAGGGTGTGCCCCCCCGGCACCTGCTATTCCCCCTGAAATTGTGTCGGTGCCCACCCCTGCTGGGTCTGGTGGATCCTGCCCTGTCCTGGGATGGCAATCACCTGCCATCACTGCCCTGCCGTGTGACCCGCCAGAGGACCCGGGGTCTTCGTGCGCTGACCCTGGCAGCGCGCCGTCCTCACCCAGGCGTGGCACCAGGCTACGTCGTCAGCCAGCTCATCTCAGTGACTATGTCTTGGATTTGTGATGGACTCTTCTCGTATCCTTTTTTGGAACAATGTTGTGTTTTGTGTTATTATTCACAGTGTTGATATTCATATGTTGCCTTACACTGTTGTGTTTAGTTGTTAGCCTGTGCAGGCGTTCTAGTTACCTGTGTTGTGATAAGTTACAGTACTTGGTTCTATCTGGTTGGGGGCAGGTGTGAGGAAGAAAGATGGTCACGCCAGTCTACTGCCTGGTTATTGTTATTCTATTTTGGCGCATGCGCGCCCTTGGCCTCTTCCAGTGTGTATTTACTCTGTGTGCGCTTTTCCTTCAGTAAAGTTGTGTCCAACTACCCACACTCTCTCGGCCGTGAGTTATTCTTAATTACTGGCGCAATGTTTTTTTTTTTGTTTGTTTTCTGCACCATTCTATGTAAACTCTAGAGACTGGTGTGAGTGAAAACCCCAGGAGGAGATCAGCAGTTTCTAAAATACTCAAACCTGTCCATCTGACTCAAACCAACACCCATACCACAGTGAAAGAAAGTCACACTTTGTGATCACAATTTTTCCCATCCTGATGTTTGAACATGGTGAACATTAACTGAAACTCTTGATTTGTATCTGTATGATTTGATGCATCGTGCTGCTGTCAAAGGATTGACAGCAGGTGGATTAGATTAGATTAGATGAGATAAAACTTTATTGATCCCTTTGGGAGGGTTCCCTCAGGCAAATTAAGATTCCAGCAGCATCATTACAGATAAACAGAGAAAAGAAATAGAGAAAAAAACTTCTAGATAAATTAAAATAAATTGAGCATTTACATATACAAATATAAAAGAATAAGATATGGGAAGAGAGGAAGGGGGAGGGGGAAAGGGGGGGAGAAGTGGGGTTAGGGTAAGTGTGTGTGTGTGTGTGGGGGGGGGCGGAGGAAGCAGGAAAGATATTGCACTTTATATTACACATTATATTGGACATTGTCCAGTATTGCTTATTGTTAGGCTAAGCTACTGCTCATTCCCGTCCTCTGTCCTCCTGTTACTCCTCCTTCCCCCCAGAGAGGAGTTGTACAGTCTGATGGCATGAGGGACAAAGGAGTTTTTGAGTCTGTTCGTCCTGCACTTGGGAAGGAGCATTCTGTCACTGAACAGGCTCCTCTGGTTGCTGATGACAGTGTGCAGAGGGTGACTGGCATCGTCCATGATGTTCAATAGTTTGTCCATAGACCTCTTCTCTGCCACTGTCACCAGAGAGTCCAGCTTTGTGCTGACCACAGAGCCGGCCCGCCTGATCAGTTTGTCCAGCCTGGATGTGTCCTTCTTGGATGTGCTGCCCCCCCCCAGCACACCACAGTGTAAAACAGGACACTGGCGACCAGAGGTGGACAGTAACAAAGTACATTTGCTTGAGTACTGTACTTAAGTACACTTTTTGAGTATCTGTACTTTACTTGAGTATTATTTTTTTGGGAAACTTATGACTTTAACTTCACTACATTTGAAAGACAAATATCGTACTTTTCACTCCACTACATTTCTGTCAAGGTCCTCATTACTATGAAGTAGATTTGAAAGTGGATGTTTTTTCTTTTCTTTTCTAAAACGTGATTTTTTTTTTTTTTTTGCAGGTGACACTGAGACAGCCTATCAGTAATCACTAGGGTCACGTCACGTCCATAGACTGTATAAAATCAAGTTCAGTGATTTCTCAGTAGCTTTATTTTAACACGATCAGTTGATGGCAGAATGGAAGGAGGCGGTTCTTCTGGAGAATGCATGCACATCCATGGCTCATGAACCCATGTCTCAGTTTTCTGAAAGGGTTAAAGTTTCGTTTTGTTCTAAATGTTTGCTTTGTTTGCCGAAAATGAACCACGTCACGGCCTACAAAAACTCGCCATCCAACCTGCGGAAGCATATTGAGGTATATAAATGTTTTATTCCAAGAGAAAGCTTGCAATGAAGTTGTCTGTGCTTTTAGAGCTTGCGATAACATTGTAATAGCTATGCAGTCTGGTTAGTCAAATGACTTTCTATGGATTTGCCCGCCAAGTTGCCATTGCCTTGTCCACGGCTAACATTTACACATAGCTAGTTAACTTGTACACTGTTAGTTAGCATGTAAAAACAGAGTTATGCTAACATGAATAACATTAACTTATCTGAAGTCCTTTCAGATATGTTTTAGCATAATCTTGCCAAATAAACAATGTAGAAATCTTTCTTTTCTAGTAGCGTTAGCTACCCAATATGATTTTGAGTTTGAAAAGAGTTTGCTAGCATGTCAGGTGGAGCTTCACTGGCTAGCTAGCTTAACATTAAACCACCATGATGGCACAGCATGCATTCATTTTGTGAATTCACATTTCTGTCTTTGGTAACAGCATTGGGTTTTGTAAGTGTTGTGGCAATAATACAAAGATGCGTTGACAGAAAATCTACTTTTAATACTTAAGTATTTTTAAAAGCAAGTACTTCAGTACTTTAACTTAAGTAAAAATTTGGCTGTACAACTTTCACTTGTATTGGAGTAACATTTGACAAGTGGGATCTGTACTTTGACTTAAGTAATGAAGTTGGGTACTTTGTCCACCTCTGCTGGCGACCACAGACTGATAGAACGTCCACAGGAGTTTCCTGCAGATGTTAAAGGACCGCAGCCTCCTAAGGAAGTATAGCCTGCTCTGTCCCTTCCTATATAAGTGATTGGTGTTGCAAGTCCAGTCCAGCTTGCTGTCCAGCCACAGCCTGAGGTACTTGTAGGAATCCACAGCCTCCACCTCAACTCCCTCGATCAGAACTGGTTGTGACCTTGGTCTGGACCTCCCAAAGTCAATGACCAGCTCCTTGGTCTTTGAGGTGTTGAGCTGCAGATGGTTCCTGTTGCACCACACAGCAAAGTCCCTCACCAGGCTCCTATACTCCTCCTCTCTGTCGTCACTGATACACCCAACGATGGCTGTGTCATCGACAAACTTCTGGATGTGACACAGCTCCGAGTTGTAGCAGAAGTCCGCGGTGTACAGGGTGAAGAGAAGAGGGGCCAGCACTGTGCCCTGGGGTGCTCCGGTGCTGCTAATTACAGTGTCAGACGTGATGTCCTTCAGCCTGACGTACTGTGGCCTGTCAATGAGGTAGCTGGAGATCCAGGTGATCAGGCAGGGGTCCACTTGCATCCTGTTCAGTT
This sequence comes from Neoarius graeffei, assembly GCF_027579695.1. Taxonomy (NCBI): domain Eukaryota; kingdom Metazoa; phylum Chordata; class Actinopteri; order Siluriformes; family Ariidae; genus Neoarius; species Neoarius graeffei. The sequence goes on along the minus strand of NC_083575.1, from coordinate 93,308,881 downwards.
TGTCCTGAAGTAATAGGGGCTGGATGGTATTGAAGGCACTCAAGAAGTCCAAGAAGAGGATCCTCACTGTGCCATTTCCCTTATCCAGATACGAGTGGGCTCGGTGTAGCAGGTAGAGGATGGAGTCTTACACACCAACACCTGCCCGGTACGCAAACTGCAGACAGTCCTGGGCATATTGTACCTGGGGTCTGAGGAGGCTGAGGAAGGGCCGCTCCAAGGTCTTCATCAGATGTGAAGTGAGTGCCACCGGTCGGAAGTCGTTCAGCTTGCTGGGCTGATTCTTTTTGGGAACTGGAATGATACATGATGTCTTCCAGAGGATTGGCACTCTCCCCAGCTGCAGGCTGAGGTTGAAGATGCGTTGGAGTGGTTCACCCAGTTCAGCAGCACAGGTCTTCAGTAGTCATGGACACACCTTGTTCGGGCCTGCTGCTTTCCTGGGGTGAAGCTTCCTCAGTTGACCTCTGACCTGGTCTGCAGTAACGCATAGAGGAGTCTGTGTTGAGGTGGGGAGGAGGGGGAGGAGGGGGCTGCTGTGATGACTGCTGTGATGTCTCTCGCCCCCCTCCCCACCCCATTCTCCTGCCACGGAGGTGGCGGCTGGCCCCTCCCTGGCTGGCCCATCGCACCTGTGGTGTCCTCCTCTCTCCCTCTCCTGTGTCTGTGTTGTCTCCCCCTCAGGTGAGTGACACCCATAACACCAGTGCAGAGGGAAAGCCTGGGCTGGTGTGCTGGCATGGCGGGGAATCGGAGCATCTCCAAGGTCAGAGCTCCACAAGGGAGGTGGGTGCTGTAATCCGGATCCCTGACATGCCAAAAACCGCCCCTGATCGGGCCAGAACATATTGCATACCAGTGAGTATTCAAGGGGCTACATATCATGCTTTGGTGGATTCCGGTTGTAATCAGACCTCAATTCACCAACGCCTGGTGCAAGGTGAGGCATTGGGGGGGAGCACAAGCAGTGAAAGTGTTGTGTGTGCACAGGGATGTTCACCATTACCCTCTAGTGTCTGTCCAAATTCTATTCCAGGGCCAAATGCATAGAATAAAGGTGGCGGTTAGTCCCCATCTCACCCACTCGTTGATTTTGGGTACTGATTGGCTGGGATTTAAAAACCTAATGGAATACTTAACACGCAGTGGGTCCTGCACTAGTAGGTCATGGGAAGGTCCCAGTGTGGCATTGACTGGAGAAACTGTCACAGAGCTGTCTACATCAACACCGTGACAGAGTGAGGAGCAGCCCGCTCCTCCTCCCTCTCTCGGGGATTCCCTTGGGGATTTCCCATTAGAGCAGTCACGAGATGAGACTCTGCGGCATGCGCTTGAACAAGTGAGAGTAATCGATGGTCAAACTCTTCAGCCAAGCGCAGCACCGACCTTCCCCTATTTTCCATTATTAAAGATAAACTGTTCCGAGTGACGCAGGACACCAAACCAAGGAACAAATAACCCAGTTGTTAATCCCAAAGAGCCGTGGGGAACTCGTGTTCCATGCAGCTCACTTTAATCCCATGGCTGGACACTTGGGGCAAGATAAAACACTAGCCCGAATAATGGCCCGGTTCTATTGGCCAGGGATTCACAGAGATGTCCGTCGGTGGTGTGCGGCATGCTGTGAATGCCAATCAGTAAATCCCGCGGCCACTCCAAAAGCGCCTTTGCGCCCTCTTCCTCTAATCGAGACCCCGTTTGAGTGAATTGGGATGGATCTCGTCAGGCCATTAGATCGGTCAGCATCGGGATATCACTTTATTTTAATTCTAGTGGACTATGCAACACAATATCCGGAAGCAGTGCCTCTCCGCAATATCTCAGCATGCAGTATTGCGGAAGCGCTCTTCTGCTTTATCTCCTGGGTCGTGATTCAGAAAGAAATCCTGACAGACCAAGGCACTTTGTTTATGTCACGCACACTGTGCAAGCTGTATGGGTTACTGGGGATTAAGTCTATCCGCACCAGTGTTTATCACCCACAAACGGATGGCTTAGTAGAGCGATTTAACCAGACACTCAAAAACATAATCCGTAAATTCGTAAGTGAAGATGCACGTAATTGGGATAAGTGGCTCGAGCCCCTGTTGTTCTCAGTACGAGAGGTCCCACAAGCCTCCACGGGGTTTTCTCCCTTCGAATTATTATATGGGCATAAGCCGCGTGGCATTCTGGATGTGCTATGGGAAAACTGGGAGGAGGGACCTTCACCGAGTAAAAATGAAATCCAGTACATTCTTGACCTGCGCGCAAAACTCCACACCCTCACGCACCTAACCCAGGAGAATTTACGCCAGGCACAAGAACGTCAAGGCCGGCTGTATGATATGGGCATGCGCCTTAGAGAGTTCACACCAGGAGACAAAGTGCTCGTATTATTGCCCACGTTGAGTTCTAAATTCGTCGCCAAGTGGCAAAGGCCCTTTGAGGTCACACGGCGAGTCGGGGATGTTGACTATGAGGTCAAGCGAATGGATAGGGGTGGGACACTGCAAATCTACCACCTCAACCTTTTAAAATGCTGGAATGAGGGGGTCCCCATGGCGTTGGCATCGGTAGTCCCAGAGAAGGCGGAGCTGGGGCCAGAGGTAAAAAAAACATCTCGGACCACTCCGGTCCCTTGTGGAGACCACTTCTCACCGGCACAACTCACGGAGGTAGCCAAGTTGCAGAAGGAATTTTCCGATGTGTTCTCACCCCTTCCTGGTCGTACCCACCTCATACAACACCACATCAAAACGACCCCGGGGGTGGTAGTACGTAGCCGCCCTTACCGCTTGCCCGAACACAAGAAAAAGGTGGTTCGGAACGAATTCAAGGCCATGCTCGAAATGGGCATAGTTGAGGAGTCCCACAGTGACTGGAGCAGCCCAGTGGTCCTGGTTCCCAAGACTGACGGGTTGGTCCAGTTCTGTGTGGACTATAGAAAGGTCAACGCGGTGTCTAAATTTGACACATACCCAATGCCTTGCATTGATGAGTTGCTTGATTGGTTAGGCGCTGCTCGCTTTTATTCGACACTGGATCTAACAAAGGGATCTTGGCAGATCCCCTTGACTCCTCTATCCCGAGAGAAAATGGCCGTTTCCACACTGTTTGGATTACACCAATTTGTCACGCTCCCTTTTGGGTTGTTTGGGGTGCCCGCTACGTTCCAGCAGCTTATGGACAGGGTCCTCCACCCTCACGCTGCCTATGCGGCCCCCTGTCTAGATGACATCGTAATCTACAGTAATGATTATCCGCGGCACTTGGAACACCTGAGGGCTGTCCTAAGGTCGCTGAGGCGAGCAGGCCTCACAGCTAACCCAAAAAAGTGTGTGACTGGGTGGGTGGAAGTACAGTATCTGGGTTTCCACTTGGGCCATGGGCAGGTGCGTCCCCAAATTAACAAGACCGCAGCAATTGCGGCCTGCCCGAGGCCCAAGACCAAAAAGGAGGTGAGACGATTCTTGGGGCTGGCTGGCTATTATCATAGGTTTCTACCTAATTATTTGGACGTCACCAGCCCGCTAACCGATCTCACTAAAAAGGGGGCTTCAGATCCAGTCCAGTGAACAGAGCAGTGCCAACAGGCCTTCTCTGAGGTAAAAGCTGCACTGTGTGGGGGGCCACTTTTACACTCCCCTGACTTCTCTCTCCCATTTATTTTGCAGACTGATGTATCGGACAGAGGGCTGGGGGCCGTTTTGTCCCAGGAGGTGGAGGGCGAGAAATGCCCTGTGCTGTACATCAGCCAGAAACTTTCGATGCATGAAAGCAAGTACAGCACAATCGAGAAGGAGTGTCTTGCCATCAAGTGGGTGGTCCTCGCCCTCTGATACTACCTGCTGGGGTGCCCTTTCACTCTCTGTTTGGACCATGCGCCCCTCCAGTGGCTCCACCGCATGAAGGATGCCAATGCGCGGATCACCCGTTGGTATCTTGCCCTCCAGCCATTTAAGTTTGAGGTGATCCACAGGCCGGGGGCACAGATGGTGGTGGCAGACTTCCTGTCCCATCGGGGGGGGAGTCAGCTTCAGGCCGGACGGCTCCCCAGCCTGAGTCAGGCGGTGGGGGTATGTGGCAGTGGGGGTGTGGCCAAGCAGCAGTCTGTGAATGGAGGGCGGGGTTGAGGAAGGTAAGTGGCTAAGTCATTCCACCTGCTGTCAATTAATGTGTGTGTGTGTGTGTGTGTGTGTGTGTGTGTGTGTGTGTGTGTGTGTGTCTGTTTGTTACAGGGATGGAGCATGAAAGGAGAGAGAGAGCAGAGAAACAGAGCTCTCTCCCCAACTACAATGAATGTGAGTGAGTGAGTGAGTGAGTGAGTGAGTGAGTGAGTGAGTGAGTGATGGATGGATGGATGAAAGGAAGCAAGCAAGCTGAAAAAGATATAATAAAAAGAATAAAATATAGAATAAAAAGATATTCGTTCAAATATCAACTCTCGCCTGCCGTGCTTCTGTGCTCCACCCACATCAGGAAGTTTTACACACTGTTTTGAAAAAATTGCTAAATTTATTTGTTGTCTTGTCCTGTGTTGTCTTCTCATGTCTTATTTCAGTGAGAGTCATCCATTTGCAACAGCAAAAAGTGATGCAGTGCAAAATGAGTAACACCATTGACTGGAGAAAAAATGGACAGCATCTCATCTCAAAAAAGTGCAGCAAAAAGAAGTCTAGCACCCCTGCTGGCTGGCTGCAATACAGTATTTAGCCCCACCCATTTGCATGTGTTTCATCCATCCATCATCTGTAGCCGCTTATCCTGTTCTATAGGGTTGCAGGCAAGCTAGAGCCTATCCCAGCTGACTCTGGGCGAGAGGTGGGGTACACCCTGGACAAGTTGCCAGGTTATCACAGGGCTGACACAGAGACAAACAATGTATGTGTTTCAGTGTAAAAAAAAAAAAGCTTTTTTCCATGTCACTTAAACTGTCTTTCCTTACAGTGTCTCATTCGAACAGTTAGTTTTCCCTATGCTGATATCTGCACAGGATTTTTTTTCACCCAGAATTAATTTTTTTAAAATATATATTCTACAATATCATAAGAAGACATAATTACACTTGGAAATGACATGATTGACAAATTTTCTTGAAGTGACCAGCTTCAGCCAGATAGCTAACTTCATCACAGAATTTACCAGCATGTACCTACTTGATGGAAACAAAAGATTTGATTCCCTGGACCAACAGGAATGGATGAAGTGCCCCTGAGTAAGACACCGCACCCCCAACTGCTCCCTAGGCTGCACTGGGTATGTTGTACATCATCAGTAAGAGCTTTTGCTAAATGGCATTAATATAATGTAGGGTAATGTACTTATTTACTGGCGAGTTGGCCTAGTGGTTAGTGTGTCCACCGCTCCACCAGGAGATTACGAGTTCTACTTGTCTGGTCTGGTCATACCAGAGACCATCATGGTGGAGCTTGGCACAGAGCTCCATACTTAAGAGAATATGGTAATGCATTGACCTGATTATTGATGGGTTTTGTGACCATACGGCGTCTGTCTGTATGTGTACCACCACAGGGAACCTGATTGTCAGTGTAAGGCAACGTATCTCATAAAGACTTGATGACCGGACAGCAAAATTTGCATCTTTATATATATACACACACACACATGAGTCAGGCATCAAACTCTTGCAGTCACCAGAGGACCAGCCTCCCACTGTAACTGTAGCAATGTAATAGATGAGAGGTTGAAGGACAATAGAAACAGAGATTGGTGCCACTTGGTGTAACTTAACCTGGTTAATACTTGGTGGGAGACTGCCTGGGAATACCAGGTGCTGACATGGGAAGGACTTTGACTTCTGACCTACTTATTTGAACATTTCTGGACTTGTGTTTTAATACACCCATCATCCATAACCACTTATCCTGTGCAGGGTAGCAGGCAAGCTGGAACCTATCCCAGCTGACTATGGACAAGAGGCAGGGTACACCCTGGACAAGTCACCAGGTCATCACAGGGCTAACACATAGAGACAAACAATCATTCATATTCACACCTACGGTCAATTTAGAGACACCAATTAGCCTAATTTGCATGTCTTTGGACTGTGGGGGAAACCAGAGCACGCAGAGGAAACCCACGCAGACACGGGGAGAACATGCAAACTCCACACATGCCCCTTTTCCACCAAATCAGTTCCAGGGCTGGTTCAGGGCCAGTGCTTAGTTTGGAACCGGGTTTTCTGTTTCCACTGACAAAGAACTGGCTCTGGGGCCAGAAAAAACGGTTCCAGGCTAGCACCAGCTCTTTGCTGGGCCAGAGGAAAGAACTGCTTATGTCAGCGGGGGGGTGGAGTTGTTAGGACCAACAACAATAGCAAGACCGCCAAAGCTGACATAACACCGGCTAACGTTAGCTCATAACAAAGGCTAACATAACCATCTCACATTCAGTGTAAGTAAGAGTCAAAACGTTATTAGGTTATTACCTGTCTCCTAGAACGTAATCGCTGTCCACTCAAAACCTGTCGATCAACACAAGCATATTGGATCTGCTGTTTTCTGATCCCAATGAAGCACCGTAAAGCCAGAAGCAGCAGCTGTACAAACGCGAAGTCATCCATTATTGTTGTTGCTGCTTCTTCTTCTCCGTGTTGTTGTTGCATCGATGTTCGCACCAAGGTTTATGCAAATGCAGTGACGTAACTGACGTATACAGTGACGTAATGATGTGGCTCCCCTTAGCATCCCGAGCTATGGAAAAGCAAAGTGGTTCTCAGCTGGCTTGCAAGTTGAACAAGTTGTGAACCAGCACCAGCCCCGGAACTGATTTGGTGGAAAAGGGGTAACAGAACCCCCCCCATCAGCCGCTGGGCTTGAACCCAGAACCTTCTTGCTGTGAGGCGACAGTGCTAACCACTACACCACCGCATTTAATACATTTGTATTAAAAATGTTTGAAACATTGAGAAGTTCCATCAAAAAAAGGCTAGTTTAATCACACTAGCTATTTTGCCATGTAGCAACCATGATAGCAATATAATTTTAGTTTTAACAACATCCAGACAGCCAGCTATCGAAATTTGCACAAAAGCCATTTGTTGATCAGTAAACACAGACACTACTGATAACATTAGAAAGGATTTTAGAAGTAAGTGTCCCAAATAATGAGTTTTAACTCATAGACTGCAACAGCAGGCTATTCTAAACCAGCTGCTCTTCCTGAAACCACAGTTCATCTGTCAGTGACTGTTCAATTCATGTCCGAGTGATAAATGTCCTGATTAGATGCATCCTTAGTAATGAAATATCTCCAGCCGAAATGATTTAAGCTCGTTGGATAGATGTAATAAAGATAATTTGAGAATATGACTGTATTCTTCTCATCTGTTTCTATCAGTGAAGGGGGAAGATCTACCAAAGCAGTGAGCTCACCCCTTGGTACTGCTCATAAACCTGAAAAAGAGAAAGTCTCTCCTGTGCATACTCTGGTTGCAAATTTGACAAAATGGCGGAGGCATTATTTTGACTTCACTTCTATATGGAGCAAATGGGAGTGTGCCGTCCATTTTTAATACAGTCCATGGGTGACACAAGTAAGACCAAAAAGTTCAGTGAAGTTTACATTTATGCATCTGAGAAGCGTAACCATATGGCAACAAGCAATGAGTCCATGATTGGGGTGCCATATAACCAGTAATCAGAACAAAAGTAATGGCACCATATAAATGGAGGAAGCATTAGCAATATAGCTGAGATGCTGTACTTGAAGATTTAGTGCACGCTGCACTTATGGGGTTTTCTTTCACTGTTTAGTTCTCATTTTGGTATCTTTTGCTGTCTGTGAGCTTTGCCTTTTATGGGGATTTGTGGGTGTGGCTAAATGTCATGTTGTGCTGTGAATGTGTTTGTTAGGGCCTGAGCACTATCTACATAGCTGAGAGGGATATACAAACCTTTCACGAAGTGATCACTGCAAACTCGAGCATGCTTCGATTCAGCTCCCTTCGATTTCAGTGAGAGGTTCAAAAGCCACTTTTCTCGACATCTTTTTGTGAAATCCTGTGTTCATTCACCCTTTATTAGTTCACGGTGAACCCTGACGAAACTTTTATCAGTTTCATGGTTTGATCGAGTCAAACAACCTAAAACAACACAAGCGTAAGGCATTTTTCATGCGAGCAATGAACCTTCTCTGTACAAACGCTTTGTCAACTGAGCTTTGGTAGACCACCAGCCAAACTTTTGAATAACTAATGAGGTGGATGTGATGTCACGTGAAACCCAATAATTGTTTTCCTCAGGATTCTTATTATTATTACTCTCATCTTCTTCTTCTTCTTCTTCTTCTTCTTCTTCTTCTTCTCCAAGACTTGGCCATTTTTGAGGTGGTTCCAATGGGTAAAAACTCATGAAATTTGGGACACACTTCAGTCCTGGCCACTGCTACTCAGGGTTAGAGGCTTGGCCCCGGGTGTGTCCGGGGGACTCCATAGTGCCCCCACATGTCATTGAGACTTTTGCCTGGTATCTAATTCCACCTACCCGTGTCAAATTTGGTAAGTGCGTGGGGTGCACCAAGATGAACAAAATTGTAATATTGTATTAGCCATACTCAGTAGGAAGTAAATTATTTTTGTTTTTGTGCATTTTGACACGTTACATTTTGACGTTCTCCTCCTAGGCAGTTTGTTGGATTTATGTCAGATTTGGTATACGTGATGTCAAAATGTTGCTGATTTTGAATTGTGAAGGAACTTGCAATATCTTGCAAGATGTTGAAAAGACGAAACAATAAATTCATATGTTAAGCCATTGTAACAGTTCCCTGATGTGGGTGGAGCACAGAAGCATGGCAGGTGAGAGTTGATGTTCACACACACACTCACTTTATTTTACTTATTGTCTTAGATTTTCAGCTTTGCTCACTCACACACAGTCACACACAGTCACACACACACACACACACACACACACACACACACACACACACACACACACACACGTGTTCTGGTCTGGAGAGACCTCTTCTCTGCTTTCCCCCTCCTTTTATGCTCTACCATCACTGCAACAAACACACACACACACACACACACACACACACACACACACAGATTAATTGACATCAGGTGTAATGACTTGGCCACTCATCTTCCCCAGCCCCGCCCTCCATTCACAAACTGACGCTTGGCCACACCTCTGCTGCTACATACCTCTACTGCCCGACTCAGGCCGGGGAGCTGTCTGGCCTGCAGTGGACCCCCCCCCCCCCCCCCCCGCCACCACCATCTGCGCCCCTGGCCTGTGGACCATCTCAAACTTAAACGGCTGGAGGGCAAGATACCAATGGATGATCCACACATTGGCATCCTTCATGCGGTGGAGCCACTGGAGGGGCGTGTGGTCCGAACAGAGGGTGAAAGGGCACCCCAGCAGGTAATATTGGAGGGCAAGGACTGCCCACTTGATGGCCAGGCACTTCTTTTCAATAGTGCTGTGCTTGCTTTCATGCATTGAGAGCTTGCGGCTGATGAACAGCATAGGACTCTCCTCAACCTCCACCTTCTGGGACAGAACAGCTCCCAGCTCTCTGTCTGATGCATCTGTCTGTAAAATAAAGGGGAGAGAGAAGTCAGGGGAGTGTAAAAGTGCCCCCCCACACAGTGCAGCTTTTACCCTGGTGAAAGCCTGTTGGCACTGGTCTGTCCATTGGACTGGATCTGGTGCTCCCTTTTTAGTGAGATCAATCAGTGGGCTGGTGATGTCCGAATAATTAAGTATGAACCTATGATATTAGCCAGCCAGCCCCAGGAACTGTCTCACCCCTTTTTGGTCTTGGGCCTTAGGCAGGCCACAGTTGCTGCAGTCTTGTTAATTTGGGGACACGCCTGCCCATGACCCAAGTGGAAACCCAGATACCTTACTTCTGCCTGCCCAATTGCACACTTTTTCGGGTTAGCTGTGAGACCTGCATACCTCAGTGACTCTAGGACAACCCTAAGGTGTTCCAGATGCTGCGGCCAATCATTACTATAAATTATTTTGTCATCAAAGTACGCAGCCGCATAGGCAGCGTGAGGGCGGAGGATCTTGTCCATGAACCACTGGAATGTAGCGGGTGCCCCAAATAATCCAAAAGGGAGCGTGACAAATTGGTATAATCCAAACGGTGTGGAAAAGGCTGTTTTCTCTCAGGATAGAGGAGTCAAGGGGATCTGCCAATATCCCTTCGTTACATCCAGTGTCAAATAAAAGCGAGCAGCACCTAACTGATAGAGCAACTCATCAATGTGAAGGCCCGGTCACACAGCACTCCGCGTCTATATCACGTACAAAAAGATACAAAAATCTGGTGGACGTGGTCGTAAGTGGTAATTTTTGGTCAATTTTTGGCTTTGCCGTGCTTTGTACGGGGTATGGCCGTCGGCGGCTGTTTCACTGCTGCAGCACTGTCAAATCACGGGTAACCGCGGCTCAGCATCGTTGGAAGAGCGGCTTGCTGCGCATATAAAAGCGGTAGGATATGTTGAGCCTGTATCAGTTGGTTCTGTTGGTGCTGGAGCATTAAGATGAGGACATCACAGCGTTGAGGGTTCATGTTCACCCCTTGACATCTAGACTGCAAGTGCCGAGGTCTCAGAAAATTACGGTATTTACATGCCGCAAATCAGAAGTGATGCAGAAGTGATTAGACAGTGATCAATCGAATTTAGAACTTGTTTGAGACGTCGTTTAACGGGCTTAGACAGTGGTATGTACGCGGAAAAATCCATTTCTCAGTGATAAGCCGCTAAACACACGCTATATCCCGTGATACCAACGCGTAACACCCGTCCGATGACCGTGCTCTGCCCGTGATAGACCGCCAAACTTTCGCGTCTTACCACGTCTCCCCAAGTTTTAATAACGGCCGGGACACTGATTATCACGTGTTTTTCACGTGTGTTGCACGTCTTTACCACGTGTGCCGGCCGTGGTTGTCCGCGGTCTAAAGTTTTGAGCAGTCCAAAACTTTTTGCCGCGTCCGACGCCGTTCCGATTTTCCCCTGCGTCCTGTCACGTCTGTATATCGACTGTAACACGTCTTAAGTTCGACATCAACACGAACAACATCGTCTGCTTCACGGGAGAGCACTTTTTGACGGGTTTTGGCCGTGATAAAGCCGTAAAGCGCTGTGTGACCGGGCCTTGAGGCATTGGGTATGCATCAAATTTAGACACCTCGTTGACTTTTCTGTAGTCCTCACAGAACCGGACCAACCCATTGGTCTTGGGAACCAGGACCACTGGGCTGCTCCAGTCACTGTGGGACTCCTTGATTATGCCCATTTCGAGGATAGCCTTGAGTTCATCCTGAACCACCTTTTTTGTGTGTTCAGGCAAGTGGTAAGGGCAGCTATGCACTATCACCCCCGGGGGCATCTCAGTGTGGTGTTCTATGAGGTGGGTGTGGTGGGAAGGGGTGAGAACATGTCGGAAAATTCCTTCTGCAATTTGGCCACCTCCATGAGTTGTGCCAGTGAGAGGTGGTCTCCACAAGGGACCTGAGTGGTTTGAGATGTTACTGTACTTTTTTTATCTCTAGCCCCAGCTCCGCCTTCTCTGGAACTACTGATGCCAATGCCATGGGGTTGCAATGTTCCAATCATTCCAATGTTTTAACAGGTTGAGGTGGTAAATTTGCAATGCCCCACCCCTATCCATTCACCTCACCTCATAGTCAACATCCCTAACTCACCGTGTGATCTTGAAGGGCCCTTGCCACTTGGCGATTAATTTGGAGCTTGACGTGGGCAATAATTCGAGCACTTTGTCTCTCTGTGTGAACTCTCTAAGGTGCGTGCCCCTGTCATACAGCCGTATTTGATGTTCATGTGCCTGCTGGAAATTCCCCTGGGTTAAGTTTTGCTTGCAGGTTGAGAATGTATTGAATTTCATTCTTGCTAGGTGAAGGTACCGGTACCTCCTCCCAATTTTCCTGTAGCATGTCCAAAATGCCATGCAGCTTACTCCCATATACTAACTCAAGTGGTGAGAAACCTGTGGAGGCTTGTGGGACCTCTCGTACTGCAAATAGCAGGGGCTCAAGCCATTTATCTCATTTACATGCATCCTCACTTACAAATTTCCAAATTAAGTTTTTGACTGTTTGATTAAAATGCTCCACTAAGCCATCCATTTGTGGGTGATAGATACTGGTGTGGATAGACTTAAACCCCAATAACCCATACAGTTCATGCAGTGTGCATGACATAAATGCAGTGCCTTGGTCTGTCAGGATTTCTTTCGGAATCCCGACCCAGGAGATAATACAGAAAAGTGCTTCCACAATGCTGCATGCAGAAATAATGCAGAGAGGCACCGCTTCTGGATATTGCATTGCATAGTCCACCAGAACTAAAATAAAGTGATATCCCCATGCTGACTGATCAAATGGCCTGACGAGATCCATACCAATTCTCTCAAAGGGGGTCTCAATTAGAGGGAGAGGGCGCAAAGGCACTTTTGGTGTGGCCACGGGATTTACTAACTGGAATTCGTGGCATGCTGCACACCATTGACAGACATCCCCATGAATCCCTGGCCAATAGTACCGGGCCATTATCTGGGCGAGTGGGCGAGTGTTTTAACCTGCCCCAAGTGTCTGGCCATATGCTTAAAGTGAGCTGCATGGAATACAAGTTCCCTATGGCTCTTTGGGATCAACAACTGGGTTATCTGTTCACTGGTTTGAGTGTCCTGCGTCACTTGGTACAATCTATCCTTAAGAATAGCGAAATATGGGAAAGCAGGTGTCATGCTTTACTCTCACTTGGTCAAATGCATGCCGCAGAGTCTCGTCTCGTGACTGCTCAAACGGGAAATCCTCAAGGGAATCTCTGAGAGAGGGAGGAGGGGCGAGCTGCTCCTCACTCCTAATGTCGCCCTGACGTGGTGCTGACGTAGACGGCTCTGTGACAGCTTCTCCGGTCAATGCCACACTGGGATCTTCCAGTGATGTATTTATGCAGGACCTGCCTCTCACTATGTGTTCCATCAATTCTTTAAACCCTGGCCAATCGGTCCCCAAAATTAGCGAGTGGGTGAGACGAGGATTAACTGCCGCCTTAATTCTATGCATTTGGCCCTGGAATAGAATATGGATGGATACTAAAGGATAATTGTGAACATCCCTGTGCACACACGACACCTTCACCACTTGTGCACTCCCCAGTGCCTTACCTTGTCTTATAGTGGTGGTCTTATAATGGTTTTGGTGAATTGAGGTCTGATTGTAACAGGATCCACCAACACGTGATATGTATCCCCTTGAATGCTTACTGGTATGCAATACATTCTGGTCTGGTCGGGGGCAGTCCCTGGTGCATCAGGGATCTGGATCACAGCTCCCACCTCCATGTGCAGAACCTTGACTCTGGAGATGCTCCGGCTCCCTGCCATGCCAGCACACTGGCCCAGGCTTTCCTTCTGCACCGGCGTTATAGGCGTCACTCACCTGAGGGGGAGAAGACACAGACATGGAAGAGGGAGATGGGAGGACACCACAGGTGTGATGGGCTGGCTGGGGAGGAGCTGGCCGCTGCCTCCGTGGTGGGGGAAAAAGGTGGGGAAGAGAGAGGGTGAGGGGGAAAAAGGAGAGAGAGACAGGAAATGAGGAGAGGCACCTCATCTGCCTGCCATCGGAACCACCTCCAGATGGTCCTCCGCCAACTCGATAGCTCGTTCTAGTGACGCCAGGCAATAACAGTGGACCCATTCCGCCCTTCCTTCTGGAAGTTGAGAGATTAACTGTTCCAGTGTCACCAGATCGATGATCCCATTGGCGTCGCAGTCTTCCGCCCTCAGCCACTGCCGGCAGGCATCCTGGAGTTGCTGGCCAAATGCGAACAGCCGGCCAACCTCCTCCAATGCCAGCATCCGGAAGTGCTGGTGGTGTTGTTCTGGGGAGTGGCTGACACGCTGCAGGATGGCGTTCTTCAGGTTGGCGTACATCAGTCGGCTGTCAGCAGGGAGCTGCTGTGCTGCGAGCTGAGCCTCGCTAGTCAGAAGCTGGAGGAGGCATGCCATGCTCTGCTCGAGCTGCCACCCCCACGCTTCGGCCACTTGCTCAAAGAGGATGAGGAACACTTCCAGATCATCTTGCAGGCCCATCTTTGTGAGAGTGCCTGCTGTGGTGATGGTCGAAACCCCTGCTGATGCAAGCAGATGCCAGAACGCCTGGCGATCTTCCTAATGGGCCAGCATGAAGGCGTCAAAGCACTGCTCTTGCTCCTTCTGGAGGGCAATCAGCGCTTGATGCTGGTTCTGCTGGGTGGTAGCAAGGGCATGGATGAGCTCTTTGAATGGGGAGGACGCCATGTGGTGGTTCCCTTCTGTACTCCCAGGTTTTGGCACCACTGTAACAGTTCCCTGATGTGGGTGGAGAACAGAAGCATGGCAGGTGAGAGTTGATGTTCACACACACCACTTTATTTTACTTATTGTCTTAGCTTTTCAGCTTTGCTCACTCACACACAGTCACACACACAACACACACATGTGTTCTGGTCAGGAGAGACCTCTTCTCTGCTCTCCCCCTCCTTTTATGCTCCACCATTACTGCAACACACACACACACACACACATATTAATTGACATCAGGTGTAATGACTTGGCCACTCACCTTCCCCGGCCCCACCTTCCATTCACAAACTGATGCTTGGCCATGCCCCCGCTGCCACAGCCATGGAAACAGGAAATGTGTGCATAAAAACTCATCACTGGTGGTGCACACATCAGATACCCAGGCTTTTGTCGCACATCTCAGATGTTTGTGCATTGTATGATGACCATGTGTGACAGGTCATGTAAACAGAGGTGCAAGGGCTCCTCATTGCTGCTTGAGGGTATATTAAATTTTTACGATTGATCAAAGGCTTTTAAGTGGATGTGAGTATGATGAGAATAAAATATTTTCTTGTTGTGGCAGGAATTTCTATTTCAACAACATTTACACACAACTTTTAATGAGGCTACTGGAAAAATGTTTTGTGGACGGATGAGACCAAAATAGAACTTTTTCGTTTAAATGAGAAGCATTGTGTTTGGAGAAAGGAAAACACTGCATTCCAGCATAAGAACCTTATCCCATCTGTGAAACATGGCAGTGGTAGTATCATGGTTTGGGCCTGTTTTGCTGCATCTGGGCCAGGACGGCTTGCTATCATTGATGGAACAATGAATTCTGAATTATACCAGTGAATTCTAAAGGAAAATGTCAGGACATCTGTCCATGAACTGAATCTCAAGAGAAGGTGGGTCATGCAGCAAGACAACGACCCTAAGCACACAAGTCGTTCTACCAAAGAATGGTTAAAGAAGAATAAAGTTAATGTTTTGGAATGGCCAAGTCAAAGTCCTGACCTCAATCCAATGGAAATGTTGTGGAAGGACCTGAAGCGAGCAGTTCATGTGAGGAAACCCACCAACATCCCAGAGTTGAAGCTGTTCTGTATGGAGGAATGGGCTAAAATTCCTCCAAGCCGGTGTGCAGGACTGATCAACAGTTACCGGAAACATTTAGTTGCAGTTTTTGCTGCACAAGGGGGTCACACCAGATACTGAAAGCAAAGGTTCACATACTTTTGCCACTCACAGATATGTAATATTGGATAATTTTCCTCAATCAATAAATGACCAAGTATAATATTTTTGTCGCATTTGTTTAACTCGGTTCTCTTTATCTACTTTTAGGACTTGTGTGAAAATCTGATGATGTTTTAGGTCATATTTATGCAGAAATATAGAAAATTCTAAAGGGTTCACAAACTTTCAAGTACCACTGTATATACTTTCTGAGTCATATGAATGTCTCGCACTTGTTTCTCATCAGTTAGTAAAACTTCTCTGGCTCCTTAAACAGCTTTTTAATTCTGCCTCGTTTATAAGTCACTTTGCATGAAATGAATTAAAGTAAATGTAAATATTGCATGCCTGACCATGCGTCCATATTCATCCGGTGGTTTTAGCTCACATTTAATCACTATTTGCTCTCCCTCATACACTCTGAAGCGGAGTCTTTAGACTACAGCATGGCGCAGTGTAGATATGCTCTAACCTCACCGTGACTGTGAATTTATGAATCCTGAGACATCTCATCTTCAGACTGACACAACATGTCCTCTCTTGTGAACTCTCAGAGCGACGAATCTTCGGATGACTTGAGCGTAATGATGTTTTACAGGCACAGCGTCGTTCCTTTCACGCCGATGAAGAGGGTTTTTTTTTAGTCTGTGATGAATTGAGTGTACCTAAGATGATGAATACAAATGATGTTTGCTTTAAAAAATAAAAAGAGAGAGATCAGTCTTCTGAGAGCAAGAATAATTTCCTATTTTTGATGACTTTTTATAATTTTCCTTCATCACTGTCATTTATGAAGGAAAAACCGAGCATGCTGTGATAGATAAGTCAGTGTTGTAGTCGTGTGATGAAGCTGAAGTTGATTATTTTCCTATAACCACACATCTTGGAGTGGTTTACTCCTCAATTTGCCAATGATGACCATTTTTAAGATATAAAACCTTAAATCACACCATATAGTCCACCATATATTTTACAGTTATTCCACGGAATCGAGCCATACATGAGCCGATGACACTATAAGCCATATATGATGAGATTGAATGGAATAATTATTTTATTCTATCCACATTCACACTGGTAAGTTGGCTTAGTGGTTAGCGTGTCTGCCTCTCGATAGGGAGATTGTGAGCTCTACTCACAGTCGGTCATACAAAAGACCATCATAAAAATGGTGCCTACTGTCATCTGGCAAGGCAGGCTGCAATACAGATGTGAGTGGGGAGAAAACTTTTGTGGTTACCAGAGGACCAGCCCCCCACTGTAACCCTAGCTATGTAATATACGTAGGTGAGAGGCCAAGGGCTACGAAACAGAGATTGGCGCTGCCAAATGCACCATGTATGGTGCAGGAAGGACTTTGACACATTCACGGAACATTTTTATTTTTTTGCAAATTCGATAAATAAAAACTTTATACAAAACGTCTGACAAAATAATTTCCGCTTTGGTGAACTTCTTAAAAACCTATTGATGGCTGCATGAATTGACTTTAGTATTGCTTTAGTATTTATTCTATCCACAATCACTGAATATGAGCAATCGTGCACTCTGATTGGCTACTCTACTACTAGGATATGAGCTCATATACCATGAGTAGAGAAAAACAAAATGGCAGAGCGTATTGCTAAACCAACCGAGGATGAAATAAAAACTCCACTCGAAAACAAAACCCCAAAAAGGAACAAAACATGAAATGAAAGTATTTGATAGTAAGAACATCTCATCTCTCATCTCATTATCTCTAGCCGCTTTATCCTTCTACAGAGTCGCAGGCAAGCTGGAGCCTATCCCAGCTGACTACGGGCGAAAGGCGGGGTACACCCTGGACAAGTCGCCAGGTCATCACAGGGCTGACACATAGACACAGACAACCATTCACACTCACATTCACACCTACGGTCAATTTAGAGTCACCAGTTAACCTAACCTGCATGTCTTTGGACTGTGGGGGAAACCGGAGCACCCGGAGGAAACCCACGCGGACACGGGGAGAACATGCAAACTCCGCACAGAAAGGCCCTTGCCAGCCCCGGGGCTCGAACCCAGGACCTTCTTGCTGTGAGGCGACAGCGCTAACCACTACACCACTGTGCCGCCTAGTAAGAACATATCTTTTTATTTTATTTTTCAAGAATTATTATTATTATTATTATCACATTTTTTCACAAATTGCCCCGTCATTCCACCGGTTTATTTACATTCTTCATCTTTAAGTATTAAAATTTGTTGTATTTTTTTAGACTGGTTCAAAAGCTCAAAGAAGTTTGAAAATTACAGAAGTGAATTGTATTTTTAAGTTTGTTTCTTAGACAAGGATTTTTAAGATCGTTACCTTGTTGACAGTTTCAGTGTGAATCTTCCGCCTTCCTCAGAACATCACCAGATGTCAGGTGGTGACGTGCCTTATCAGCTGATGTTACGTTACCGAGGCGTGAACGTCCCGCCCGATTTGACAGGTAGTTCACGCCTCCTGCTGTCAGGTCGCTCCCCCAGGACAGCGCTCCAGGTGTGCAACAGCGCATACGCTCCCTCATCTCGGTTAATCGTCCTTTGGGCCCGCTTGCGTATCTCCACTGCCTCTAAAATCCAACGCTGGTATCTATTTTCTTCAGCGTGAATGACTCTGGCCTCTTCCCAATTCATTATGTGATTTTGTCGTTTGCAGTGGTCTGAAATGGCTGATTTTAGGTTTTCTTGGTGTGCTTTTTCTTTTTCGGATCTTGTGTGTCTTTTTGTTGTTTCTTTCTCACATTCTATTTGGTGTTCTTTCCTTCGTGTATGGAAGCATCTGCCCGTTTCACCAATATAGACTTTGTTACATGAACGGCAAGGGATTTCATAGATGACATTGCATTTGTTGTCCGGTTGTATTTTGTCTTTGGGGTGAACTAGCAACTGTCAGAGGTTCTTGTATGGTTTGACCGGGGTGTTGATGTGGTATTTCCTCATGGATCGTTGGATGCGTTCTGTGACTCCTTTTATGTATGGTAGTGTGACAAAGCCCCGGTTTGTTTTTTCAGTGTTTTTTCTTGTTTGTTTGTTTTTTTCCTTTGTTTGTGTCTGTAGTTTCCCTTTTCGGATTGCCCACGGTGGATATTGGCAGTTTTTTAATGCCTGTTGGATGTGTTGGTCCTCCTCCTGTCTGTCTTTCTCCTCCGTGATGTTCTGTGTTCGGTCGTATAGTGTTCTGATTACTGACATTTTGTGTGCGATGGGATGTTCAGATATCCAGAGAAGATATTGGTCGGTGTGTGTAGGTTTTCTGTATGTTGTAATTCCAATGTTCCCTTCTTCTGTGTGGTGTATTTTTAGGTCCAAAAAAGCTATTGTCTTGTCCGTTTCCTCTTCGTGTGTGAATTTGATATTACCTGTCTTGTCTATGGAGTTTAGATGATCCGTGAGTTGTTGTGTGTGACCTGTTTTAGTTATTTCAAGGATGTCGTCAACGTATCATTTCCAGAAAATGGGTTTGCAGTCGTCCGGTGCTGTTTCTATGGCTCGGGTTTCCAGATCCTCCATGAAAAAGTTGCATAGAGCGGCAGATAGCGGGTCCCCCATTGCAAATCCCTCTTTTTGTCTGTAAATTGTGCCTCTGAATTGGAAATATGTGGAAGTCGAAATGAAATGCAACAGTTTTGTTATGTCCTGTGCTGTAAGTTTTGTGCGTTTTTTCAGGGTTCTGTCTGCTTTTAGCTGGTTTTCTACTATATGAGTGTGTTTGTGACCGGTGTTTTTGTAAAGAGGGATATGACGTCATGTGATACGAAGATTTCATCCTTTTTTATCTTGAGTTCCTTTAATTCTTTCGCCAGTTGTTTTGAGTTTTTGCAGTGGTATTCCGTAAGTCCGTGGAGTGGTTTGATTATGTCTGCAAGTGTCTTGGAAAGGTTGTAGGTAACTGATCCTATGCTGTCTACAATGGGTCTTAGTGGTGCTCCGGGTTTATGAATTTTCGGTGTGCCGTGACAAGACAATAGCTTTTTTTGGACCTAAAAATACACCACACAGAAAAAGGGAACATTGGAATTACAACATACAGAAAACCTACACACACCGACCAATATCTTCTCTGGACATCTGAACATCCCATCGCACACAAAATGTCAGTAATCAGAACACTATACGACCGAACACAGAACATCACGGAGGAGAAAGACAGACAGGAGGAGGACCAACACATCCAACAGGCATTAAAAAACTGCCAATATCCACCGTGGGCAATCCGAAAAGGGAAACTACAGACACAAACAAAGGAAAAAAAAACAAACAAACAAGAAAAAACACCGAAAAACAAACCGGGGCTTTGTCACACTACCATACATAAAAGGAGTCACAGAATGCATCCAACGATCCATGAGGAAATACCACATCAACACCCCAGTCAAACCATACAAGAACCTCCGACAGTTGCTAGTTCACCCCAAAGACAAAATACAACCGGACAACAAATGCAATGTCATCTATGAAATCCCTTGCCGTTCATGTAACAAAGTCTATATTGGTGAAACGGGCAGATGCTTCCATACACGAAGGAAAGAACACCAAATAGAATGTGAGAAAGAAACAACAAAAAGACACACAAGATCTGAAAAAGAAAAAGCACACCAAGAAAACCTAAAATCAGCCATTTCAGACCACTGCAAACGACAAAATCACATAATGAATTGGGAAGAGGCCAGAGTCATTCATGCTGAAGAAAATAGATACCAGCGTTGGATTTTAGAGGCAGTGGAGATACGCAAGCGGGCGCAAAGGACGATAAACCAGGATGAGGGAGCGTATGCGCTGTCGCACACCTGGAGCACCGTCCTGGGGGAGCGACCTGACAGCAGGAGGCGTGAACTACCTGTCAAATCGGGCGGGACGTTCACGCCTCGGTAACGTAACATCAGCTGATAAGGCACATCACCACCTGACATCTGGTGATGTTCTGAGGAAGGCGGGAGATTCACACTGAAACTGTCAACAAGGTAACGATCTTAAAAATCCTTGTCTAAGAAACGAACTTAAAAATACTTAAACAGTCAGACATAATCAACTTCTACTACATATTAAGAAGTGAATTGTCCAAAGAAAGCTATTCTATACCTCGGCACAACAGCAAGACGGCACTTTCTCCAAATAAAACAACACTAAAGTCAATTAATGCAGCCACTGATAGTTTTTTAAGAAATCTGCCAAAGCAGAAATGATTTTGTTGGATGTTTTTTTATAAAGTTTTTATTTATCAAATTTGCAAAAAGTAAAAATAAAAATGCTCTGTTTCTCAAAATCCAGTGAACGTGGATAGAATAAAACAGGTATTCCACTCAAGCTTGTCATACATGACTTATAGCGCTATCACCTCATGTACAACTCGATTTCTTGGAATAACTATTAATTATAGTGTTATACCACAGCATTGCTGAATTCTCCAAACTAAAGGTGTGTATTCATTTTCTATACCAGCTGCTCTGATATTGGTTCCACCTATAACACATTCTAATAAGTTATTGCTTCTATAATAATAATAATAATAATAATAATAATGGGCGGCACGGTGGTGTAGTGGTTAGCGCTGTCGCCTCACAGCAAGAAGGTCCTGGGTTCGAGCCCCGTGGCCGGCGAGGGCCTTTCTGTGTGGAGTTTGCATGTTCTCCCCGTGTCCGCGTGGGTTTCCTCTGGGTGCTCCGGTTTCCCCCACAGTCCAAAGACATGCAGGTTAGGTTAACTGGTGACTCTAAATTGACCGTAGGTGTGAATGTGAGTGTGAATGGTTGTCTGTGTCTATGTGTCAGCCCTGTGATGACCTGGCGACTTGTCCAGGGTGTACCCCGCCTTTCGCCCGTAGTCAGCTGGGATAGGATCCAGCTTGCCTGCGACCCTGTAGAAGGATAAAGCGGCTAGAGATAATGAGATGAGATGAGATAATAATAATAATAATATAAAAAATAAAAAAAATCTAATTGTTGATATGGTGAAGTTTTCTTTTCAGAAATGTTTATGGAGCTTTTAAGGAAGGATTCTCCAGTTTCAGCAGTTTGTAACACTCATGAGTTCATGCTTAGTTGCATCTCTAACATAACATGCTGCATTTTTTAAAATAAATCTTAAAAAAAAAAAAATTTAAAAAATTAAATTACATACAAAAGACACCAATGCGGATTCATTTCCTTTCATATAAATATACAAGTGATTTTGAAAATCGCGTGCACTAATTTGAGAAATTTGGACTCTTTCTTGATAGTCACCTCGAGTGACTTGGCAAAATGTCAGCCAATCGCTTCATCACCATAAGTGAGGAAGAATTATAAATGATGAAAGAAAATGCTGTTCCTAAAACAAGTGTTGCCAGGCAAAACAAACCTCGCCCAGCAGTCTGGCCTATTCACCTTACAAAGTGAATCCGTGACCTTCAGTTTGACATTTCAAGGTAACTCAAGGTCAACATTCATGGTGCTAAATGAAAGCCCATATGGGACTACCTATGGTATATGTTGATAATGGTAATATTTCTCAATTATCAGCTGTCAGGTTATAGTCCTATGAAAATCCATGACCTTGAGTTTGACATTTCAAAGTCATTAAAAGTCAAAGGTCATGGTGGCAACCGAAAGCCCATATGGGACTTCTTATATGTTGATAATGGTAAACATCTGTCTATCATTAACTATTTTAAAGTTATGAGCCTCTGAAAACCCGTGAACTTGAGTTTGACCTTTAAAGGTCACTCATGGTCAAAGGTCATGGTGCCAAATGAGAGCCCATATGACTTTCTATATGTCAATAATATTAAGTATCTCTCTATCTTGAAATGTTTCACAGTTTTGAGCCTCTGAAAACCTGTGACCTTGACCTGTGACCTTGACCCCATCCACATTTGACCCCCATCCACAAAGAAAACTGTGACCGATACCCCATCGTGTAGCGTATCAGTGGAAGCAGAATTGAAAGATGAACATTTTGGATTTGGTTTGAAGTAAATATGATGAATATGAAGGAAGATATAATGAAAAAAATATTTTGATCTTTTTGGTGACCTTGACCTTGACCAGATGACTCTCAAAATGTTGGTGGTTCTATGTGATACCAATGCCTATCTATCTTGAAAGTTTCATGAAGATTGCTCCAGCCATTTTCCCAGAATGTTACTAACAAAAAACAAAAAAACAAAGAAACCCCACTGAAAACAATACCTCGCCCCCTGGTGGACTCCGTCCTGGGTGAGGTAATAAAAGTATTAAAGATGCTCCAAAGTTTGGTCTAAAACTCTTCAAAGGCGAGGTGGGGTTGTGATTTATTTTATCGATTTCAAAACAAAGTATTTTATGTGACTCAGCGTAGATAAGTGACGCAAGTCTGTGCCGTAAAGCTATTACATTTACATACTGCTTTTGAAGTTTGAAATAAATTATTTTTAAGACGATTTAAAAAAAAAAATCACCTGTGTATTTATACTAAAGCAATTATCCGCCTCAGGCTCAGTGAATATCGATGAATAATAACCTCAACTTCTTCTTGCTAATTATTCAATGATATTCATTTCACCTTCAGTGAATAATTGTTAAATAACAGCATGATTAAGCACAATTATACTGTAGCATGTTATTCCTTACACAATAACCATGTTGTCTTCATTGTGCTTGGCTCAAGTAACTATGTGTCCGATTCTGTGAAAAGCATCACGACAACTCTGACTGACTTCCTCTCTGATCCCTGGTCCATCATTTGGTGAGACAAGATGTCATTATTTTCCTTTACTGGACTCGAGATTAGAGGAGACATGATCACACGGCAGCAGAGATTAAAAGAGAAAGAGAGAGTGCGCTGAAAATGATTAAAAGAGACGAAGATATGGAGAGAGAAGGTTAAGTGACCAGGTGGTCAGAGACACCATAGTCTCTCTGTACATCACACCACATGTACGTGTGTGTGTGTGTGTGGTAGTGAATAAGCTCATTTGGGAGCGCTTGTTATTTTAGAGCTGCTGGCTGAGAAAGTACTCGCTGGCAAACAATAGGAGGAAAACAGGACCATTGGGGTTGTTGGAGAAAGAATCCAGTCTGGTCTGGAAATAAGACGAATGAGAGAAAGAAAGAAAAAGAGACGAGCGCTCTGTGCCCAGTAGGAGAAAGATGGCATATGGAGCAGAATGAAAGCTGGAAGAGTCATACAGAAAAAGGGATGAGCGTACAAGACGAGAAAGTCTCATTATTCTTGGTGGTCAGTCTGGCTGTGAGAGGTGCTGTGAGTGAATCTCACACACAGGCCGGGGTCGACCTGCAGCTCTGATTGGTTTCAGAAGTCTATAGTCGGTGTGATGTGAAAAGATTCTGTCCTGATTACTAAAAGGTCAAGGCTTCAATATAATGCCAACAGCTTTGCATCTTTTTTTTTTTTTTCCTTCTCAATGCCTGATTTGATTGCAATACTTAATTCTGCAGGAATCTATTATTTGGTCCATATACAGCATCAAAACCTTAAAATTATCCTAAAACTTATTGTTATTGAGTCATATACAGTGGCTATAAAAAGTGTACACACCCCATTAAAATGATAGGTTTTTCTGATGTAAAAAAAAAGAGACCAAGATAAATAATTTCAAAACTTTTCCCACCTTTAATGCGACCTATAACCTGTATAAATCAATTGAAAAACAAACAAATCTGTTAGGGGGAAAAACATTTTTAAAAAAAGTACAATTAGCTGGTTGCATAAGTGTGCACACCCTTAAACTAATACTTTGTTGAAGCACCTTTTGATTTAATTACAGTATTCAGTCTTTTTGGGTTCACACCTGCCATCAATTAAAATGACTCTGATTAACCCCAAATAAAGTTCAGACATTTCCTCAGTTGTATCCTCCAGTGAAAGCTAGGGTTCACAGAGAGCTTACAAAGCATCAAAGGGATCTCATTATTGAAAGGTATTAGCCAGGAGAAGGGTACAAAAAAAATTATATGAGATATGGCATTAGATATACCCTGGAGCACAGTGAAGACAGTCATCAAGAAGTGGAGAAAATATGGGACAACAGTGACATTACCGAGAACTGGACATCCTTCCAAAATTGATGAAAAGACAAAAACTGGTCAGGGAGGCTGCCGAGAGGCCTACAGCAACACTGAAGGAGCTGCAGGAATTTCTGGCAAGTACTGGTTGTGTACTACATGTGACAACAATCTCCCGTATTCTCCATATGTCTGGACTATGAGGTAGGGTCAAAGAAAAACATCCAGGCCCAGATAAATTTTGCAAAAAAATACATCAACTCTCCCAAAAGCATGTGGGAAAATGTGTTATGATCTGATTAAACCAAGGTTGAACTTTTTGACCATAATTCCAAAAGGTATGTTTGGCGCAAAAACAACACTGCACATCACCAAAAGAACCCCATACCCACGGTGAAGCATGGTGGTGGCAGCATCATGTTTTGGGGTTGTTTTTCCTCAGCTGGAACAGGGGCTTTAGTCAAGGTGGAGGGAATTATGAACAGTTCTAAATACCAGTCAATTTTGGCCCAAAACCTTCAGGTGTCTGCTAGAAAGCTGAAGATGAAGAGGAATTTCATCTTTCAGCATGACAATGACCCCAAAAAAGTTTTGGAACGGCCCAGCCAGAGCCCAGACCTAAATCCAATTGAAAATCTGTGGGGTGACCTGAAGAAGGCTGCGCACAAGAGATGCCCTCGCAATCTGACAGATTTGGAGTGCTTTTGCAAGGAAGAGTGGGCAAATATTGCCAAGTCTAGATGTGGCAGGCTGATAGACTCCGACTCAAAAAGATTGAATGCTGTAATTAAATCAAAAGGTGCTTCAACAAACTATTAGTTTAAGGGTGTGCACACTTATGCAACCAGCTGATTGTACATTTTAAATTTTTTATATTTTTCCCCCAAAACAGATTTATTTGTTTTTCAATTGAATTGTACAGGTTATAGGTCACATTAAAGGTGGGAAAAGTTTTGAAATTATTTATCATGGTCTTATTTTTTTACAGCAGAAAAACCTGCCATTTTCACAGGGTGTGTACACTTTTTATATCCACTGCACAGTGGATAAATGAAAAGGTTTGGTCGATATTTAAATGGAGAAAGTTACATGTATTCAGAGCAGTGGCGTCACGACGGGGTGTGGAACGCATCCCGTGACATCAGATGGGGCGACACCATAATAACTGTCTGTACAATTTTTGTTTATTATTTTGTAATAAAAATATCCTTGTCATTAGTTATAGGTAGGCATGTAATGATATATCATGCGACAATAAATAAATATTGATTTTTACAAATTTATGGTGATTTGAATAATTGAAATAAAAAATGAACTGCAATTGTTGTCAAGCTCTTAGTTTTCCCCTTGCTGTAATTGCATTGTTTAGACAGCAGAGGGTGCAATAATGTACAATAGATGACTTGCAACCACGTGATCAAAATGTGCTACGTCATGAGCGTCTGCCATGATGGTGGATATACAAAGCAACTAGGACAGCAGCCGCTGAAAGCGTGTCTGTAAACAATCCTGATTTTTTTCAGTATTACCACGATTTGAATGATCAAGAGAAAATTCACTACAAAGAGAAGATAGATATGTGTGGTTTTGACCCATATTATTTAACCCTCGCAGTGCCCAAAGCCGATATAATCGGCTTTACGTCACGTTTCCCAGTGCCAAAGCCGATCTCATCGGCTTTCCTATGAAATATCGTGAGACTGTCTGGAAAATGGCGGCCGCTCAGTGTTCTATGTCTACAGACGACACCGACAGCGAAGACGATTTGCCGTTAAACATTGTGAAAAATGGTTTGAGACTGAGAGAGTTATTTGAAGATTCTTCCGATGGAAGTGATTTTGAAGGTTTCGAACCTGAAAACTACAGCAGTAGCTCAGATGATAGTGATGAAGCGAGCGACTCGGAAGCAGACGAGAATTTCCGGAAAACAGAAGCCGGCGCTATGGATACCGATGAGGAAGTGAGATGGCGCTCTATTTCACCGCCCGAGAATGTAAACAACTCTGATCGCCAGCGGTTTCAAGTCAGAAATCCTGGCCCCCGCAACCTACCACCACGGAATTCGACACCAATACACTATTTTTATCTCTTCTTCAATGTTGAGTTATTCACTCTCATAGTTCGCGAAACGAACCGGTATGCACGATCGATCCTCACACAGCTGACAGATTGGGTTCGGGAACACGTCCATTCTCGTTGTCGACGATGGGTCCCAGTCACCGTTGCAGAAATGAAGAAGTATATAGGTCTTTGTATCAACATGGGCTTGATAAAGAAGAAGAAGATGTCTGATTACTGGAGTAAGAGATATTCGTCTCAAGATATGCCATTCTTCCGCCGAATTATGTCAAAGAACAGATTCTTTCTCATATCACGAATGTTCCACCTCAACGATAATGACAATAGAAGACAACGTGGTGATGAAAACTTTGACCCATGGCATAAAGTGAGACCCGTTATGGATCATTTGAACACTAAATTCAAACATCACTACATTCCATCTCGGGATTTATCCATCGACGAGAGTATGATAGGCATGAAAAACAGACATGCTTACATACAGTATGTTCCAAACAAAAGACATAATCGTTTCAGCATAAAGAAATTTGAGGTATGTGAGGCAAAGACAGGATATGTCTTACACACTGAATTGTACAGCGGTCGTGACTTTGATGTGAGATCACCAGACGGTCAAGGCTCTGCAGTTGTCATGTATCTGATGCAGGTTTGTGATTTATTACGGAAAGGCTATCATTTGATCACAGATAATTTCTATACAAAATTGAAGCTTGTTGAAGATTTGCTACACCTTGGAACTTTTATGACAGGAACTGTAAGGAATAATTCTAGAGGATTTCCCCGTGCTCTAATTGAGACCCGCCTCTATGTTGGGGAAACACGGTACATGCGTAAAGGTGACATTCTGGCCTTGGCATTTCGTGATAAGAAATCTCAGCGAAAGCCTGTGCTACTATTGTCAAGCGCGTGTGCGGCAGTCGATCACCCCCATCAACGTAAAAACGGCGAACAGTGCATCCGACCAGAAATGATAAAGGCATACAATGCAGGCATGGGAGGTGTAGATCTTATGGATCGCAAAATATATCAAATTGCGGCTGAGCATCCTACACACAGATATTGGGTAAAGGTTTTCGCTAATCTACTTGACATGTCCCTGAGGAATGCATATGAACTTTATTTGCAGAACACCGACGGCAGGAAATTATCGTGTCAGAACTTTGTTGCTGAAATAGTAGAGGAACTTTGTGGCAACACCCAAGCTGATGACCAGATTGCGAATGACGCTCCACTGCCAGCACATCGACTTTGCTTCCTAGTCTCCGGTAAGGAACGCAATTGTGTCGTATGTAGTACCAAGGAGAACCGCCGACGGTCGCGGCGTTGGTGCCCAGGTTGTGGAGTGGGTGTCCATGAAAAGTGTTGGCCACACCTCGTTCACAAGATGTGAACAACTGTCTGGATTGTACATAGCAGTTTGCATTTACTGTCAAATTTTTAATTTGTGATATGACTATATATATATATATATATATATATATATATATATATATATATATATATATATATCATACATACAAAACAAGTTTTTGAAAAGGTCAATACAAGAGGTATTCATAACATATATTGTTTACTCATGTAAATCCAATATTTAGGCATCTAAAACCAATATATAAAATACATGTCTGTTATGCAGAAAAATGGCTGGCATTTCAGGGTTCAGTATGGGGCACAGCTAGGGTTAAAAAAGTCAGACTTTTCTGAAGATAAGATGCTTCTACCGACCATCGAGTACCCAGATATCGCGTTCTATCTGGTTTGGCTGCCAAAGAATCAAGTCCGACCTTGGACGAAACATAGCCCATTTTCTGAGTGGGTGCCCAGTCTGGATTGTTTCTATCATATAATTTTGCTGGCGCTTCTAGAAGTGAAATGGTAATACGTGTTAAAATTAGAACAACGACCAAGTGAACCACGACAAGAGAACGCTCATTTTATAGCAAAATTCTAGCAACATGAAATTAAATTATTCCATAATGTTATCGAGAAAGCTTTTGAATCTCACCTGAGATAAAATAATTATTGCAAACACGAGCTGGTTTGGTTTTCGCCTCTGTTAGATAAGCCCTGCGGATGTTGTTCAGCCGTGCTCGTCTCCTCTCCGTACTAAGCTTCAGAGTTTCCTAGCCCTCTTTCCCAATCACGGAGGGAATTCTAAAAAATTGGAACATGCCATGGTACGTACACGGTAAGTACACGTGTACTGTTGTGACCACAACCATATACAGCACAAAGATATGGCAGAGCTAAAAGAACGCTTAAAGCAGTGGAAAAACAAAGAGAGTCACTTACATGTGACTATGTTTTGTATGGAATGTCACTTGACCTGGCATTTGTATATCCACCAACATGGCTGACGTCTGGATTTCTATTTGGCTTTGACATCACTTGCAAGCGGGCGGCACGGTGGTGTAGTGGTTAGCGCTGTCGCCTCACAGCAAGAAGGTCCTGGGTTCGAGCCCTGGGGCCGGCAAGGGCCTTTCTGTGTGGAGTTTGCATGTTCTCCCCGTGTCCGCGTGGGTTTCCTCCGGGTGCTCCGGTTTCCCCCACAGTCCAAAGACATGCAGGTTAGGTTAACTGGTGACTCTAAATTGACCGTAGGTGTGAATGTGAGTGTGAATGGTTGTCTGTGTCTATGTGTCAGCCCTGTGATGACCTGGCGACTTGTCCAGGGTGTACCCCGCCTTTCGCCCATAGTCAGCTGGGATAGGCTCCAGCTTGCCTGTGACCCTGTAGAAGGATAAAGCGGCTAGAGATAATGAGATGAGATGAGATCACTTGCAAGCTGGAATGCACCTGACTTAACAGCAGGTGCAAGTCACACAGTTCTAATGCCATGAAAGCACACACACAAAAAAAATCTAAAATGTGAAAGAGCTGCTGTATGATTGTGGCCTAATAGATTTAATAAGAAATCAGAGCTCTCTTTTTTACAGACTGCTAAAAGAGAAAGAAAAGAGAAGCAAATTGAGGCAGTACAAATGTTCATAAAAGTTTATTAAGAAAAGGAATATTTGTTATTACCTTTTTCATTTTTAATAAAAGGAATATTTTAGGGGGCGGCATGGTGGTGTAGTGGTTAGCACTGTCGCCTCACAGCAAGAAGGTTCTGGGTTCGAGCCCAGTGGCCGGTGAGGGCCTTTCTGTGTGGAGTTTGCATGTTCTCCCCGTGTCTGTGTGGGTTTCCTCCAGGTGCTCCAGTTTCCCCCACAGTCCAAAGACATGCAGGTTAGGCTAATTGGTGGCTCTAAATTGACCGTAGGTGTGAATGTGAGTGTGAATGGTTGTTTGTCTCTGTGTCAGCTCTGTGATGACCTGGTGACTTATCCAGGGTGCACCCCGCCTCTCGCCCATAGTCAGCTGTGATAGGCTCCAGCTCGCCTGAGACCTTGTAGAACAGGATAAGCGGCTACAGATAACGGACGGACAGATGGATGGATGGATGGATGGATGGCATATTTTAGTTAATAGGCTATCTGTCAGGTAGTTGAAAACTGGATGTAAAATCATAAAGAGAGTTTCTTCAGGCAAATCATGTCACGCTCCGCCCCGGACTTCCATTAAGGAGATTTATTATCTCCCAGTTCAGTGCTAATCGGGATCCAGGACGGGACTTCCATCTTGCCGGCATTCACTTCCTGGTTTGCTCTGCTGTGTATAAAAAGGCCGTTCTTAGAAGGGGACTTTGCCAGAACGTCTCGTTGGCTTTTCACATCATCTCTGCACCATTATTTCTTCTTGTATTTTGCTCTCTGTTTGCCTGTTTCTTGTCACAGTTTTTTGCACTGCGTTTTCTGTCTTTTTTCATGTTTGTTGTGCTACATTTTTGTCTCAAGTTTTTTGTATGGACTATTTTTTATGCTAGCGTTTTTTGTCCTTGCCTGCCTCGTTTTTTTTTTTTTTTTTGTCCCTAGCTTTTTCTGGATTATTTTTGGTTTATTTTTTACTCCTATTAAATCTTTTATATTATTGGATTTACTGGTCTGTGTTCTGCTCTTGGATCCTACTCACCACATCTCACCACCCATAACAAATCAGGCAGACAAATCCAAAACATGAAAAAACATTATCTTGCGGAGTTTACATGTTCTCCCCGTGTCCGCGTGGGTTTCCTCCGGGTGCTCCGGTTTCCCCCACAGTCCAAAGACATGCAGGTTAGGTTAACTGGTGACTCTAAAATTGACTGTAGGTGTGAATGTGAGTTTGTGAATTGATGTGAATGTGAATTGATCACAGAATCAATAGCCAGGCAGGCAAGGTTCAAGGGAGGCACAAACAGGATATTAAAGGCAGAGGCAAAAGAGCAACAGCCAGAAAATACAAACAAAATCAAAACCACATAAACAGTGCAGGATACAAAGGCTTGGTAATGTCAGACCAACAGAACTGGGGTGGGTTTCCCAAAAGTCTCTTAACGCAAAGGGCATCTTAATTAGGAGAGAGAGTGTTCATTGTGGCAGCACGGTGGTGTAGTGGTTAGCGCTGTCGCCTCACAGCAAGAAGGTCTGGGTTCGAGCCCTGTGGCTGGCGAGGGCCTTTCTGTGCGGAGTTTGCATGTTCTCCCCGTGTCCGCGTGGGTTTCCTCCGGGTGCTCCGGTTTCCCCCACAGTCCAAAGACATGCAGGTTAGGTTAACTGGTGACTCTAAAATTGACTGTAGGTGTGAATGTGAGTGTGAATGGTTGTCTATGGCCAAGTTTACATTAGACCATATCTGTCTCGTTTTCTTCGCGGATGCACTGTCCGTTTACATTAAACCGCCTGGAAATGCCGGGAAATGGGAATCCGCCAGGGTCCACGTATTCAATCCAGATCGTGTCAGCTCCGGTGCTGTGTAAACATTGAGAATACGCGGATACGCTGTGCTGAGCTCTAGCTGGCGTCGTCATTGGACAACGTCACTGTGACATCCACCTTCCTGATTCGCTGGCGTTGGTCATGTGACGCGACTGCTGAAAAACGGTGCGGACTTCCGCCTTATATCACCTTTCATTAAAGAGTATAAAAGTATGAAAATACTGCAAATACTGATGCAAATACTGCCCATTGTGTAGTTATGATTGTCTTTAGGCTTGCCATCCTTCCACTTGCAAGTGGTAAGTGATATGCGCTGGGATCACACACACAGCGGCTCAGTCCCGAATCACAGCTTGTGCACTTCACTCGCGCGCTATGTGAGCTGCGCGGGGCCGGAGTGCGCACCCTCCAGAGGGCACTCGCTGTTCAGGGCGGAGTGATTTGGAGCGCAGGATGCCTGCGGAGCCGAGCGTATCCGTGTATTGGTGTTGCTGTGTGCACGCAAATCGTGTATTGGTGTTGCTGTGTGCACACTAATCGTTTTAAAAACGTTAATCTGATGA
This sequence comes from Neoarius graeffei, assembly GCF_027579695.1. NCBI lineage: Eukaryota > Metazoa > Chordata > Actinopteri > Siluriformes > Ariidae > Neoarius > Neoarius graeffei. Next base: position 93,276,887 of record NC_083575.1, on the reverse strand, counting down.
TCCGCTGATACAGTCTAATGTAAACATGGGCTATGTGTCAGCCCTGTGATGACCTGGCGACTTGTCCAGGGTGTACCCCGCCTTTCGCCTGTAGTCAGCTGGGATAGGCTCCAGCTTGCCTGCGACCCTGTAGAACAGGATAAAGTGGCTACAGATAATGAGATGAGATGAGTGTCCATTGTGATGCTTACACGACCATTTAACGATGATCTTTGTGCTACAATGCTTTTGGGAAACCCACCCCTGAGCGTTTATTTCATGAGGTGCATGTGCAGTAAGTGTGCTGTAGTAAGTGTGTCCAGGTGTGTGCAGTCATCGGGGGATTATTATAGGGGGAAAGGACTATTATAAGGTGTTGTATCCATGGTGGCCATATTGGAAGGCCCTTGTATGTGCTGGGAAGTGGAGTGATCAATGCTGAATGATATATACACATTTCAGAGCAATATGCTGCCATCCAAACAAACTCTTTTTCAGGGAAGGCCTTTCTTCTTTCAGCAAGACAATGCCAAACCACTTTCTGCACATATTAAAACTGCATGGCTCCGTAGTAAAAGAGTCCGGGTGCTAAACTGGCTTGCTGCAGTCCAGACCTGTGTCCCACTGAAAACATCTGGTGCATTATGAAGCACAAAATACGACAAAGGAGACCCCAAACTGTTGAGCAGCAGAAACTGTATATCAGGCAAGAATGGGACAATATTATTCCTCTTTCAAAACTACAGCACTTGGTCTCCTTAGTTCCCAAATGTTTACAGAGTGTTGTTAAATGTAGAGATGATGAAACACAGTGGTAAACACGCCCCTGTCCCAACTTTTCTGAAACGTGTTGCTGACATCAAATTCAAAATGAGCATATATTTCATTTGATATGTTGTCTTTGCACTATTTTCAGTGAAATATAAGGTTTCCATGATTAGCAAATTATCATATTCTGTTTTTATTTACACTTACACAGCATCCCAACTTTTTAGGAATTGGGGTTGTAATCATCAATTGACACATGCTTCAGTTTCGTAAGATATTATGGGTGTTGATTATAACTTAAAGCTAGACTGCCTTTCAGATTTTTCAAGTGTAGGTCATAAAAAGAATTTTCCCTGACAACCAATTATTTTTGTTTAGTGGACCGAAAGCTACTGAATTCAAATCACAGACTTCCAATTTTATTAGGGTTTTTTTGAAAAAGAACAATTAATTAATTTAAAGCCCCGTGGCCCTAAATTCTCCGTTATTTTTTCCTGCTTCACCATGACCCAATTCAAGATACTACGGCCGAATCCCATTTCACCCCTTGGACCAACCCCTTGGCCCTTCCCCTCCATTTTGCGCGTTCACGTGAAGGGGTAGGGGTATCCCAATCCCAGTTAACGCGGAGGGGTAGGGGAAGGGGTAGGGCTTCTGTAACCCTCCAAACGGAGATTTTCCTGGAGCTGACTCCGAACGAAGGGGTTTGAGTGATTTCCCACAATGCCATGCGGATTTCAGCGAGATTTCATGCGGATTTCAGAAAGATGGCGGTTCCCGCGGCGAAAGATTGTCATAAATGTATTTTCTCCATTATTTACGTGTTTTAAGTTGTTATCCAGAGGAAACACGCCGCTTGATTCGCTTTCGAGCTGAGAATGAGCAGCGATTTCTGAAATCCAAGCTGCTGCTAAAAAGCTTTGGGAGTGAGTATTGTTTTCGGTTGCTTGACTGCGTACGTTTTGTTCTGTTATTCTCGCTTTTATTGTTTACATGAGTGTTCTGACACCTCAGTCTGTCGGATGTGGTGCACGAAGCGCCAAAGATATCCCATTCAGTGGTGTTAGTTAACAAATCACACCCTGCCAGCAGAGATTTCTGGCTCTGACTGTAGCGGCTGGTCGCAGCCAATGACGCATTTGGTCACGTTTTGCTAACGTAAACGCTGACGGAGGTACGCGATGACGTATGCGATCGTTGAAGGGCTATCCCAATACGTAAGGGTTGAATTTCAAGCCCTATCCCTTGTAGCTCAGTTTCAAGGGGAAGGGCCAAGGGGAAGGCGGAGGGGAAGGGGGAGGGGTAGGGGTAGAAATTAGAATTGGGATTGGGCCTACGTCATGCCTCATGTGGTGGGCTTTCCCCGTTTGCACAAGGCATTGTGGGATACAAATTTGAAACAGGAGAGAAAAATGGAGGACATGAGTGTGCGAAAGAAACGTGAAAGACTGTCTACAGTAATGGAAAGTGAGAAGAAAAGACGTTATGTTATACATGAAGGAAAGGAAACGCAGGACCAAACTAATAAATATCGGCGGTCAGCGAGCACCTCGGTGTGATCAGCTGTTCGTTTAGCGACAGAATGATGGAACTGTTAGTGCACAGTCGAAGGTAAACCTGTGCATGTGAGCACACACACACACGCACACACACACGGACTTCCTCTGTCTGCTTGACTGCGCAAAGTGAGCGATTTCATCTCCATTATTTGCTTTAATCTCCTCAAATTAAATAACTTCCCAGCCACAGAATGGCCTGATATTTTGTGAGATATCACAGAAATAAACATATATCACAATAACCGCATTTCAGAGGGGAACTAAATTTCACTGTTTTTATGAAATCGAAAGGCCGACTAGTTTTAATAATAAGGCAACAGAAACTGACATGAAGTACATACATTTACAAAGAGCGGTGCGAAAGCCAGTAAAATATATCATAACCTTTGAATGTGTGTGGGTGATAATATTTCTTGTAAAGTTAGATATAACCTCTCCAATATATCTGTGCCAATCTCCCTTAAAAAATACAAGCCCCAGGAAAACTTGACTCAACCCCTGGTCTTTTTGATAGCTAAAAATGCCCCTGGTTCAGAGCAGCAATCAGAGGTGGGAATGATTTCTTTGATACTGTACTTTAGCAAGTTTTTTTTTTCTTTACTTTTAATGGATTTTTGAAAGACCTTTGACATCTCAAGACATCTGAACTCTGATTATTGATTTGAACTGGTGTGGATCCTCTTCCTATGCCTTGACAAAGCTAGTGAGATAAACATAACAGTGAGATAACAAAATACAGTACGTTCCTACTGGAAAGCCATTAGTTTTGCTTTAGTTATGTAACTCACTGAGAACTTCCACTCAGTTCTCAGCACTCTGGAGGCTTCATCCCAAATGCATCATTAAATCGGTGGCCATTTTTAGACAGCTGAGTGAGTATATAACCTTCTCTCCTTCTCCAGTATGGACGATGCTTTTGGGAAATGGAACTCAGGATATTTTTCATTTTTCCCCAGCTTTGCAGTTGGTTCACTTCCTTTCAGCTCCGCCGTGACTGATTCTCCCACAGCGCAACAGAAAACAAGTCAAATAATAACACAGTTAGCACCAAGCACAGCTCTGGTTTGGTAAACAGCGTCCCTGCGGTTTTGTCACGTATTCCTGTATTGTAGATCCTGTTTAATGGCCGGGCTGGAGGAGAGAGCCCAGTGGGTCGCCTCTCAGCACCAGCTCACTGACATTTAAGAAAGGTTGAGATAATTAGTGCCATGAAAGCCTACAAATCAGACAAATTTAACCCAGATGTTTTAAAAAGGCAAAGTGAGAAATGCCAGCTTCTAATTAAGTGCTTACTCTGAGTGAAGGTGAGACGGATCGGGCTGGATTGATGCATGGAGATGAAAAGCTCGTTAATGATGTCCCGTTTGACCTTTCACCCCAGATAAACAAACAAACAAATTATTATTAGAGTTGCAGTGATTGTTTTGTTGTTGTTGTCATTGCTTTTGGGTGTTTTTTTTTTTTTGGTCACTGCATTGCAGATGCAATTTCTTTGTCTTTGACAAATACATAAAACATTAGACCTTGAAACTTCCTTATTTATATGGAATATCCAATACCATGTGATACTAAGTAACGCACTCCTAGTGTACGAAAACACAAGATCCAGTGACCTGGGCATATTTCATGATCAATGATCAAATGGTAATCAAAGTAAAGCAGACTGCAAACTACTCCGGAAAAAAAAATATCAAGAGGAGGAAGAAGAGCATCAAGACGAGCATCTTCTTACAATCCAAGGAACCTGAGAAAAAATCTTTATGGCATGTAAACAGGATCTTTCAAGGGATCAGATAAGTCCTACAGTATGTCATCGCTCTTGAAAGTTGTACAGCAAAAGACCTGGCCCCAAATTTCCACACAAGGCACATGCATAACAATAGAGAAATAACTTTCTCCAACAACAAAGCCTTGCCTTTGAGCTTGATAGTTTGAGATATTTGGCGAGTGTACAGAGGAACTCTCACGCATGAGAGAGAGAAAGAGAGTAGTTCATTTCTGCAAGCACTGAGCACTGAGACATGCCCACTCACTCAAGTCAAGGTGCACTTCACACCAGCGCCATAACAACTTCAACATTAAACTCATGAGGTAGTAAAAGGTAAAACGTAGTAAAATAAATAGTCTCCATAGACATCGAAGAGTATAAGCAAAGATCAAGCAGCAGTACAAAGTACAATCCCAATTCCAAAAAAGTTGGGACAAAGTACAAATTGTAAATAAAAACGGAATGCAATAATTTACAAATCTCAAAAACTGATATTGTATTCACAATAGAACAGAGACAACATATCAAATGTCGAAAGTGAGACATTTTGAAATTTCATGCCAAATATTGGCTCATTTGAAATTTCATGACAGCAACACATCTCAAAAAAGTTGGGACGGGGCAATAAGAGGCTGGAAAAGTTAAAGGTACAAAAAAGGAACAGCTGGAGGACCAAATTGCAACTCATTAGGTCAATTGGCAATAGGTCATTAACATGACTGGGTATAAAAAGAGCATCTTGGAGTGGCAGCGTCTCTCAGAAGTAAAGATGGGAAGAGGATCACCAATCCCCCTAATTCTGCGCCGACAAATAGTGCAGCAATATCAGAAAGGAGTTCGACAGTGTAAAATTGCAAAGAGTTTGAACATATCATCATCTACAGTGCATAATATCATCAAAAGATTCAGAGAATCTGGAAGAATCTCTGTGCGTAAGGGTCAAGGCCGGAAAACCATACTGGGTGCCTGTGATCTTCGGGCCCTTAGCCCATGTTTACATTAGACTGTATCAGCGGATCATCAGATTAACGTTTTAAAAACGATTAGTGTGCACACAGCAACACCAATACACGATTTGCGTGCACACAGTAACACCAATACATGGATACGCTCGGCTCCGCAGGCATCCTGCGCTCCAAATCACTCCGCCCTGAACAGCGAGTGCCCTCTGGAGGGTGCGCACTCCGGTCTTGCACTTCTCACAGAGCACGCGAGTGAAGTGCACAAGCTGTGATTTGGAACTGAGCCGCTGTGTGTGTGATCCCAGCGCACATCACTTATCACTTGCAAGTGGAAGGATGGCAAGCCTAAAGACAATCATAACTACACAATGGGCAGTATTTGCATCAGTATTTTCATACTTTTATATTCTTTAATGAAAGGTGATACAAGGCGGAAGTCCGCGCCGTTTTTCAGCAGTCGCGTCACATGACCAACGCCAGCAAATCAGGAAGGTGGATGTCACAGTGATGTTGTCCAATGACGATGCCAGCTAGAGCTCAGCACAGCGTATCCGCGTATCTCAATGTTTACACAGCACCGGAGCTGACACGATCTGGATTGAATACGTGGACCCTGGCGGATTCCCGTTTCCCGGCGTTTCCAGGTGGTTTAATGTAAACGGACAGTGCATCCGCGAAGAAAACGAGACAGATACGGTCTAATGTAAACTTGGCCTTAGACGGCACTGCATCACATACAGGCATGCTTCTGTATTGGAAATCACAAAATGGGCTCAGGAATATTTCCAGAGAACATTATCTGTGAACACAATTCACCGTGCCATCCGCCGTTGCCAGCTAAAACTCTATAGTTCAAAGAAGAAGCCGCATTTAAACATGATCCAGAAGCGCAGACGTCTTCTCTGGGCCAAGGCTCATTTAAAATGGACTGTGGCAAAGTGGAAAACTGTTCTGTGGTCAGACGAATCAAAATTTGAAGTTCTTTATGGAAATCAGGGACCCCGTGTCATTCGGACTAAAGAGAAGAAGGACGACCCAAGTTGTTATCAGCACTCAGTTCAGAAGCCTGCATCTCTGATGGTATGGGGTTGCATTAGTGCGTGTGGTATGGGCAGCTTACACATCTGGAAAGACACCATCAGTGCTGAAAGGTATATCCAGGTTCTAGAGCAACATATGCTCCCATCCAGATGACGTCTCTTTCAGGGAAGACCTTGCATTTTCCAACATGACAATGCCAAACCACATACTGCATCAATTACAGCATCATGGCTGCATAGAAGAAGGGTCCGGGTACTGAACTGGCCAGCCTGCAGTCCAGATCTTTGACCCATAGAAAACATTTGGCGCATCATAAAATGGAAGATACGACAAAAAAGATCTAAGACAGTTGAGTAACTAGAATCCTGCATTAGACAAGAATGGGTTAACATTCCTATCCCTAAACTTGAGCAACTTGTCTCCTCAGTCCCCAGACATTTACAGACTGTTGTAAAGAGAAAAGGGGATGTCTCACAGTGGTAAACATGGCCTTGTCCCAACTTTTTTGAGATGTGTTGTTGTCATGAAATTTAAAATCACCTAATTTTTCTCTTTAAATGATACATTTTCTCAGTTTAAACATTTGATATGTCATCTGTGTTCTATTCTGAATAAAATATGGAATTTTGAAACTTCCACATCATTGCATTCCGTTTTTATTTACAATTTGTACTTTGTCCCAACTTTTTTGGAATCGGGGTTGTATTCAAAGTTCCTCCTGTGCCAGGACCTGGTCTTCCCAGGCAGTCTCTGGTTCCAGTACTATCCAGGCCCTTAAAGGTAGACTGCCTTTCAGATTTTTCAAGTGTAGGACATAAAAAGAATTTTCCCAACACCCAATTATTTTTGTGTAGTGGACTGAAAGCTACTGAATTCAAATCACAGACTTCCAATTTTATAATTTTTTTTTAAAAAAAATAGAGCAATTAATGAATCTAATTCCCTAAATTCTCCACTATTTTTTCCTGCTTCACCATGATCCAATTCAAGATACTATGTCATGCATCATATCATGTGGTGGGCTTTCCCTGTTCGCGCAAGGCATTGTGGGATACAAATTTGAAACAGGAGAGAAAAATGGAGGACGTGAGTGTGCGAATGAAACGTGAAAAACCGACTACAGTAACGGAAAGAAAGCAAGAAGAAAAGACGTTATGTTATATACGAAGGAAAGGAAACGCAGGACCAAACTAATAAATATCGGCGCTCAGCGAGCACCTTGGTGTGATCAGCTGTTCGTTTAGCGACAGAATGATGGAACTGTCAGCGCAAGCTCAAATGTAAACCTGTGCATGGGAACACACACACACAGACTTCCTCTGTCTGCTTAACTGCGCGAAGCGAGCGAGTTCATGCACATTATTTGCTTTAATCCCCTCAAATTAAATAACTTCCCAGCCGCAGAATGGCCTGTTTTTTGTCAGCTATTACAGAAATAAACATATATCACAATGGCCAAATTTCAGAGGGAACTAAATTTCACCAATTTTATGAAATCGAAAGGCCGTCTTGATGCACTGGGCAGTGCTGATCTCCATTTCTACAGCCCTCGATCTCTCACCTATTATATAGCTCGGGTTACAGTGAGGGGCTGGTCCTCTGGTAACCACAAAAGTTTGACTCCCTACTGACATCTCTATTGCGGTGTTCCTCACCAGATGGCAGTAGGTACCATTTTTATGATGGTAATAGCCTGTGTAGTGTCTAATACATATGATCAATCTATCAGTACATTGCACGGAGACAGGACTTAGTCCTCAGCAGCAATAACGTGGTCCTGGTGCCTTTAGATATATTTCAACATGCAGAAAAGTGACAGAACCATGTGACGAGATTATCCATGAGTGTCTCTGAGCTGTCACTGAGGTGACGGGTGTGTGGGAGGAAGTGGAGGCATGGGTGAAAGAGTGGAAGAAGGAGTAATGACTGGATTACGGTTTATTCAGGAAGGAAGATGGAGAGTGACAGCACTTAGCCAGTTAATGCACTAAATGTAAAAATGCTAACAAAAAGAACGAGTCTAGTAGGTGAAGGGCATCGACACACATGGGTACTTTTCATGGATGCTATTTAAACCGGGGAAACTTCAACAAAAGGGAAATTATGTCCTCTGGTGAGATGAGTTTTGGACTCAATATCAACTCCGATCTACTCCTACAAAAAAACAAAAGGTATTGAAGCATCCCTAATTAATATTCTTATTCCCTAAAGGCTGGTGCTTATGAAACTAACTCTACTACCATTTAACTTGTTTTAATTTGAGAAAACTGGTCATGATGTGGCCTGATGTAGGTGAGAAAACTAAAGAAAAAAACAACATTTCTTGGTTTCTGTAGCTGTCCTGGCTTCCATTTCCCCAAAGTATGGTCCTAGTGGACATGTTCAAGAAGCTCACTTGCTCTACTGTCGAATAATTACCACTAACATACCATGCTACGATGGTACAATGATGCTACCGGGACTCAATGGTGATTCACAAGGCAGAGTTCTGCAGTGAAAAATACCATTTTATTTATAAACGGCTTTACTGATGTCCCGTAGGAGCTACAGGTACGAATGTTAGATGTGACTTTCTCAGTTACTGTGACAAACATTCATTCAACAAACAAACAAGAACTAAAGTTTCTAGATAGATTTGTAACTAATTAAGGGGTTAATTATCATACTACTACTACTACAAAGATCATAAATGATATAACAGAAGCTCTTGATAACAAGCAGTGCTGCCTTTCTTTGTTTAAAGATTTTTCTTCAAAGCTTTTGACACTGTTGATCACATGACTATAACTGATTGCCTTACCACTATTGCTGGGTTTCAGTCACGTGACTTTTCTTGGCGGTTTTACTGGAAGTGAAATAGCTGGTGGTCTAAACAGCTGCCGTAGCGCAACCAACTAGTGATAACTTATCAGAGTACACTCGTAATCTAGAAGCCACTGCTGGTTTTGGATATATTCAGAAGATTGCTATGTGCAATGGAATCGACCCCTACAGTCTGGGAAAGAAGGATTTGTCATACGATCTCGAAAACTACCCTTCAGTCGAGTTCCCCGACATCTCGAACTATCTGGTGTTGCAGACATCCTTCTACACCGCAAAACAGATGAAAGCGTGGAAGAGTATGGAGGCTTACAGCTTTTTTGTATGTGGTTGGGTAAAGGTCCTCGGGATCAAGTCGCTGCCTAATGAATCCTGTATTGTTTTTGCCCGTGTAAGTATGGGCTTTTTTTAAGCTTTCGTTCACGTCTTTACAACGAAGCGATGCAAGTTGAAGTGTAAACAAACAACAGGTGGCTTGATTCTCACTTGTGTTGGCTCTTATCTCTCAGCTAAATCATTCACAAAGATCATCAGAAACCCCTGTAAAGACCTGGATCTTAGTTAAACAAGACAGAGAAGTGATCACGGTGCATTGTAACTGTATGGCTGGGTAAGAATTTTGTTGTGACTTTCATGCATATGGACTTTGTGAGGAGTGAGGAGGAAACAAAGAAACAGCTGGGGACTTTAGTGCTTCATGACTAAAAAAAGTACCGTAAAATAATGACACATAGCAAGAAAAGTACTTGGAAAACACTAAGGCCAGAGCTGAGAGGGAAATACAAACCTTTCACCAAGTGATCACTGCAAACTCGAACATGCTTCGACTCGGCTCCCTTCGATTTCAGCGAGAAGTTCAAAAGCCACCTTTCTCGATGTGTTTTTGTGAAATCCTGTGTTCGCTCACCCTTTTTTATTAGTTCACAGGGAACCCTGAAGAAACTCTTATCAGTTTCATGATTTAATTGAATCAGACAACCTAAAACAATGCAAGTGTAAGGCATTTTTCATGCGAGCAATGCACCTTCTCCATACAAACGATTTGTCAACTGAGCTTTGGTAGACCACTAGCTAAAGTTTTGAATAACTAATGAAGCGGATGTGATGTCACATGAAACCCAGCTATTGATTTGTCTCAGCAAGCAGTTGGGTGGTTTGCAAATTATCTCACAGGCAGAACCCAGGCTGTTCTGATAGAGGGTTCTAGCTTGGATTTATTACAAGTACATACCGGTAAAGGGGTCCCACAAGGTTCAATTCTGGGCTTGTGACTGTTTATTATATATCTAAATAACCTTGGACAGTATGTTCCAAACTCAGCTTTTCATTTCTGTGCTGATGACACTGCTATCTACTGCTCCGCATCCACTCCTGCAAAGGCTTTCGAGTATCTTCAACATGCTTTTGACAGAGTACAGGAACAGCTTTGTCATCTGCAACTTGTTTTAAATGCACAGAAAACAAAACTTATGTCCTTTACTACTTCAAAAACAGTAAGATGAGCACTGTTGGAGAAAATTTTAACGAGAAATGGTCAACACATAGAGTTGGTATCTACTCTTTAATTATCTAGGATTTTTAATTGATGACCATTTGTCTTTTAAGGAGCACATTCAGTATGTTGTAAAAAAAAAATATAAAAAAAAAATGAAGCTCTTATTCGGATTTTATTACAGAAACAAATCTTGCTTTTCTTTTCATGTGAAACAGAAACTGGTGCAATTGACCTTTTGCCTGTTATTGATGATGGAGATATGTTGTATATGAATGTGTCTGCTCATTGTCTTTGCATGCTGGACAGTGTGTATCATGGGGCACTGGGATTTATTACAAACTGTGGTTCTTTTACACACCACTGTGCTCTCTACTCTAAAATGAATTGGTCATCCTTATGCGCTCGTCGCCTCAGTCACTGGGATGCGGTCATCTGCAAAACCATTCTGGGCCAAATCCCCTCTTACTTATCTTCTCTTTTAAAATGGAGACAAGGAGGTCACAGTCTTCGCTCTATGGACATTTTGCAATTTGTTGTTCCCAAAAGAAGAACTGAATTGGGAAGGAAAGCATTTAGGTTTTTGGCACCTGATGCTTGGAAAAATTTATAATCTGAACTTCAGCTTCAAAACCTCGTACCTTTGACCGAATTTAAAGCACTAGTGAAAACTTGGGAGGCCAAGCTCTCTGTGTGCAAGTGTTTTATATGAATAAGTTTTAATGTTACTAATTTATGTGCTGTCTGATTATTTTATTGTAACTGTGTTGCTGCTGTCTTGGCCTGGTCGCCCTTGTAAAAGACATCCTTGATCTCAGTGGGACTAACCTCTTAAATAAAGGCTAAATAAAATAATAATAATAATAATAATAATAATAATAAAGGAAAAACACACCCTGTGTCATGCTGTTACGGGAAATTAATCGATGGTGTGATGAAGTGAAGTGCAATAATATGACCATCACTACATGCTATGGAGTGTTTTTTTCTTCCTTTTATAGCACAGCAATTTGCCAATAATTATGATTTTTTATTCATAAAAGAACAGCATGTCAGGCTTTGCTTTTTTTAACCATTTATAGTTACATTTAAAGCTAGACTGCCTTTCAGATTTTTCAAGTGCAGGTCAGAAAAATAATTTTCCCCAACACCCAATTATTTTTGTTTATTGAACCGAAAGCTACTGAATTCGAATCACAGACTTCCAATTTTATTAGTTGTTTTTTTTTTTAAACAGGACAATTAATGAATTTATTTCCACTTGGCCATAAATTCTCCACTATTTTTTCCTGCTTCACCATGACCCAATTCAAGATACTACATCATGCATCACATCACGTGGTGGGCTTTCCCCGTTCGCACAAGGCATTGTGGGATACAAATTTGAAACAGGAGAGAAAAATGGAGGACGTGAGTGTGCGAATGAAATGTGAAAGACTGACTACAGTAATGGAAAGTGAGAAGAAAAGATGTTATGTTATATACTAAGGAAAGGGAACGCAGGACCAAACTAATAAATATCGGCGCTCAGTGAGCACCTCGGCTCGACTGTGCAAAGTGAGCAATTTCATGCATATTATTTGCTTTGATCCGCTCAAATTAAATAACTTCCTAGCCACAGAATGGCCTGATATTTTGTGAGATATTACAGAAATAAACATATATCACAATGACCACATTTCAGAGGGAACTAAATTTCACCGATTTTATGAAATCGAAAGGCCGTCTAGTTTTAATGTTGTGAACCAAGGTACAGGAGTTCCAGCTCTCATTCACACACTTATAGCAGCTATAAATAATAATTTATATATATATATATATATATATATATATATATATATATATATATATATATATATATATATGTTGTGATTTATGGTGCTTTATTCCATTTATTAGGGCAGTGGCTAGACCTAGTTTGGAAACCAGTCTAGAATGGGGAAGTAAGACGCCCCCTTCCCTCCACTAGTCTGGGTGCTCACCTTGGCAAGTGTCAGTACACCCCCAGCCTCCCTTGGCCAGGGTTACGGCTTACAAAATGGCAGTTCTACATGACAACTCGACGGTAGTTCTGGCAAATGACAGGGCTGTTTTGTCAATTCGGCATCAGTCCTGGCACAGTGCCCCGTGGCAGCACTCAAGTGTGGGGATAGACAAACTTATCTTCCAGCCAGCCACTGCAGCATGGCAAGAATGCCAGCATGTCTCGACCTGTTCTTGCCCGCTGGACTACACCTTTGCCCTGCCGAGAGAGTGATTCTGGTAATGCAAAAGCCAGTTTCACTTAAACTAGTGCAAGCCAGGAGTAGGCTTCAGCAGTACACCAGAAAACTGAAATCTCAGTGGTGGGAGGAGAAAGTTGAAGGATTACAACTTGCTGCAGACATGAATGATATGAAGGGATTTTATCACAGCCTGAGAGAGGTATATGGGCCTCAGAGGAGAGGCACAACCCAGCTGACTGCCCTTGATGGTGAGACAGCTTTGAAAGAGAAGGATGAAATACTGAACAGGTTCGCCCAGCACTTCAACCAGTTGTTAAATGTACCTGGAGATGTAGACTACACAGTGCTAAACTCAATTGCGAATAAGCCTACCATCTCAAGTCTTGATGTGAAACCAAACTTTGAAGAACTGTTGAAAGCCATTGCTGCAACTAAAGAAAACAAAGTGCCAGGAAGATGTGGAATACCAACCGAGGTATGGAGATATGGTGGAAGTAAATTAAAAGAAAGACTGTTTGATCTGATCGTTGACATCTGGGAACAAGAGCATATGCCACAGGACTGGAAGGATGCAAACATCATGCCAATATTCAAGAAAGGGAGCAGAAAAGACTGTGGTAATTATAGAGGTATCTCTCTTCTGTTAACTGCTGGTAAAATAATGGCTCGCATACTCCTCAACAGAATCAATGAAAAGCTTACTCTAAACATCCTACCTGAGACGCAGTGTGGTTTTTGGAGTGGAAGAAGCACCATGGATATGGTCTTCAGTCTACATCAGATCCAGGAGAAGTGTGTAGAATAAAACGTGCCCTTGTATGTTGTATTTATTGACTTTACAAAGGTTTTTGATACAGTTTCAAGAGAAGGCCTCTGGATTGTGCTGAAGAAGTATGGCTGTACAGACAAAGTCATTAACCTGTTAAGATCCTTACATGACAGGATGCAAGCTCACGTAGTTCAGGGAAATGCCACCTCCATGGAATTTGCTGTGACAAATGGTGTCAAGCAAGGTTGTGTGCTTGCCCCGACACTGTTCTCGTTGTACCTGATTGCAATGCTAGAAATAGCATTCAAAGAAACTCAAGAAGGTATTTTCATACAGACATGGCATGATGCAGATCTCTTCAATGTGTCCCACTTCAAGGCAAAGACACGTACAACAAGGCACCTTGTGAGAGAAACGCTGTTTGCTGATTATAGTGCTGTGGTGGCGCACAGCTCTGAGGATATTCAAATGCTAGTAGACAGATTTGCCAAAGCTGCTGCTCAGTTCAGCCTCAAGATCAACATAAAGAAGACCAAGTGCCTTTACCAGCCAGTGAAACTGCTCAACCCTCCACCTGCACCTGAAATCATAACACTAAACCAAGAACCACTCGTGCAGTGCACAGACTTCAAATACCTTGGAAGTACAGTCTCCAACAATGCCAAAATCGATAAAGAGACCAGGAATAGGATGGGCAACACGAGCGCTGCTTTTGGCAAACTACAAGATCGGCTATGGAAAAACAGACAAGTTTCCATCAGACTAAAATGCAAGGTTTATAGAGCTGTTGTACTGTCTACCCTATTATATGGTGCTGAAACCTGGACCATCTACCGAAATCAGATCAAAAAGCTCCATGCTTATATGATGAGGCAGTTGAGGGCTATCATGAATATATCTTGGATGGGCAAAGTTACCAATTTAGCAACCCTGCATTGTGCTGGACTACCATCTATAGAAGGCATCTTAATTGAGAAGGGCCTCAGATGGCTAGGCCATGTACAAAGAATGGAAAATGAAAGACTCCCAAGACAACTGTTGTATTCTCAGCTCTGTGAAGGCAAACGAAACCAAGGGAGACCTAAACTTAGGTAAAAGGATGTGGGAAAAAGAAACATGAAATCACGAGGAATAGATATTAAGAGTTGGCAACAAACAGTGACAAACAGGGCTGCATGGAGAAGTATCATTAAACCCAAGTCTATATCATAGCACAGTCCTTGTCATTTTCCACTGACTGCAAGAGAGAGAGAGAGAGAGAGAGAGAGGTGGTGCTTTATTGAATTAATTGATTTCAATATGTACGGTACATTATTTCCACATGAAGCCATGACCTAATGGTTAGAGAAGCAGCTTTGGGATCAAAAGGTTGCTGGGTTGATTCCCTGGACCAGCAGGAATGGCAGACGTGCCCTTGAGGAAGGCACTGAACCCTCAACTGCTACCCAGGCTGCTCTGGGTATGCTGTATGTCGCTCTGGATAAGAGTGTCTGCTAAATGCTCATTAATGTAATGTAACATCTCATCTCATTATCTCTAGCCGCTTTATCCTGTTCTACGGGGTCACAGGCAAGCTGGAGCCTATCCCAGCTGACTACGGGTGAAAGGTGGGGTACACCCTGGACAAGTCGCCAGGTCATCACAGGGCTGACACATAGACACAGACAATCATTCACACTCACACCTACGGTCAATTTAGAGTCACCAGTTAACCTAACCTGCATGTCTTTGGACTGTGGGGGAAACCGGAGCACCCGGAGGAAACCTACACGGACAGAACATGCAAACTCTGCACAGAAAGGCCTTCGCCAGCCACGGGGCTTGAACCCAGACCTTCTTGCTGTGAGGCGACAGCGTTAACCACTACACCACCGTGCCACCCGTAATGTAACATCAATAAGATATACCTCACCAAAAAGTGTGGTGAAGCAGCTTTTAGCTACTATGCAGTACAGCTATGGAGCCAACTCCCATAGGACATCAAAAATGCTCCTGCTGTTGGCAGCTTCAAATCTAGATTAAAGACCAAGCTGTTCTCAGATGCTTTCTGCTAATTGATAAATATCATCATCTTTACATGTTTTAAACTGTACTTAACTTTTACAGTCTTTGCATGTCTTAAAGGTCTGATGACACGAACATGACTCTATGCAATTTCTTAAATAAACTATACAACATGGCAAACATGTTAGATTTCTGTTATAATTACGTGAAAAGAAGCTGTTGTTACGCGAATATCCAACTTTTAATTGCACAGCGCAAGAAAACTGGGTCCGTGGCTCGCGGCCATGTTGTGACGTCAGCGGAAGAACACACTGCGGTTCACTGGCTGTTCTACTCTGGTTCTACTCAATGGAAATGGCACATGAAAACATCGGTGAACTCTCTAGTGCTAGCTCTTCCTCTTCTGGGAGTCTAGAATTGTGTTGATCTCTTCTGAATAGAATCTATGATAGCCTACCCTCTTTACCCTTTGCCTCTCGTTGCTAGGCGGCAGTTACATGAAAGCCACAAGCTTTCACAAGCAAATACATGACTGATATCACGCCGACTTTATGATTACATTTATGATTATCATGTAGAATCTATAGCTCTACGTACCTTTATCTTATGTCGTTTCACAACACATGTTCTGACAGGAGGACTGTCTTTGGATCCGGCATAGCTACTAGTAGACCCCCTTCGGAATACTGGCAGTGTTGCCAGATTGGGAGGTTTCCCGCCCAGTTGGGCGGTTTCAAGTGCATTTTGGTGGGTTTTGAACATATTTTGGGCTGGAAAACTTCAGCAGTATCTGGCAACAGATACTGCTGATGTTTTCCAGCCCAAAATATGTTCAAAACCCACCAAAATGCACTTGAAACTGCCCAACTGGGGGGAAACCTCCCAATCTGGCAATACTGTGTAGGCACTGCTGATGGTAGTAACACACGTTTGTGCTGAACTGAACACCCAAGAGATTCTTTTAAGCTGGGAAGGGTGTTAAAACAATCCAAATCGAAGTGTTCAGAGCACAGGACGGATGTTGGTGAGGGCTCCCACTTGTCACGAGTGCACCTGACTTGCTTCACCCACTTCGCATGCAGCTCGGGATCTCTGGGAAACTTGAATAAACTTACCCCATCCTTGTGGGTTTTGGAGCAAAAGCCGGCAACACAACGCGAAGGCATAATAACTAATATATATATATATATATATATATATATATATATATATATATATAACTAATATATATATATATATATATATATATATATATAATCTCATTATCTCTAGCTGCTTTATCCTTCTACAGGGTCGCAGGCAAGCTGGAGCCTATCCCAGCTGACTACGGGCGAAAGGCGGGGTACACCCTGGACAAGTCGCCAGGTCATCACAGGGCTGACACATAGATACAGACAACCATTCACACTCACATTCACACCTACGCTCAATTTAGAGTCACCAGTTAACTTAACCTGAATGTCTTTGGACTGTGGGGGAAACCGGAGCACCCGGAGGAAACCCACGCGGACACGGGGAGAACATGCAAACTCCACACAGGAAGGCCCTCGCCGGCCCCGGGGCTCGAACCCAGGACCTTCTTGCTGTGAGGCGACAGCGCTAACCACTTCACCACCGTGCCGCCCATATATATATATATATATATATATATATATATTAGTTATTATGCCTTATATATAACTTATATATATATATATATAATGTATAATAATGTATAATAATAATACTAATAACGACAAACTGGTAATTTAGGAGGAAGGTTCTTTCGGTGACGTCATATAGCTCCTCCTCCTCCTTCGTCTCCTGGGTGCTGCAGCCCCGTCAAATTTGCCCAGATAGCCACGTTTTTTATCATAACTTGTAAAATAGGTGCCTTCGTGAATTAATATATGGATCATCGGGAATGACTTATGTTATAAAACATCGCCAAAGATGTCAAAAACGTGTCATCAGCACTTTAAACTTTACTTAACTTTTTTCCATTTTATTCTGCTTTTTTTTACTGAACTTTCTATCTTCTTCCCTCTTTATTTTATGTAATTTTATTTTCTATTGTATACTGTTTTGCTTTTACCTCTGTAAAGCACATTGAACTGCCACTGTGTATGAAATGTGCTATATAAATAAATTTGCCTTGCCTTGCCTCACCAAGACAATTATATTATTATTTTTACTTACTTTTGGTGCGTCATTGTGTTGCTGTGTTATGTTCTGTGTTATTCATATGAAAATAAGTACATTCGAATCAAACAAATTGAGTTCAGTAATAATAACTCGTTTAGTTTGATCCTTTGTGTACTGTCACTGCTTTTGGATGCAGGTCTGTCTATGAAGAGTGATGCAAGACTGGTGTTGAATAAAATTTAACAGAAAAAGATAACGATAACTCTTTCAACAAAAACTTTTTTTTGCTATCTGATGAAATTGTGGACTTATTGGACTCTGCAGGATGTATATACAGTATTTTTTTTTGCGATTCAGGCTTTAAAATGGCCAACATGTAGTAGCATTTGTCTTGGGTATGGAAATGTTATAATGCATTTTGGATGCTAAAAAAGGGCAAGGTGCCGTATCCGACGGCAACGATGCCTCCGGGCTCAGCGGCTTGATCTGAATATCCGGCTTTATGAAGATTTATGAAGGTTGCTGTAGTTATATTAAACTTCATCTCCAGTGACAGGAGCCCAGTGGAATAGTGAATACCTTGGTGAGCGTGTTGCAGCTGTTTGTATCGCTGTGTCCTCTGGGAAGACGACAGGAATGAGTAATAAAAAAAAAAAACACACACACGTGTGCATGCACACACACACAAAATGTTCATTAATGGTCGGCCTGGTGTTTGAGTTTGAGTGACACGGTCATGTTACGGCCCGGTCAGGGGCTGATGTTGTGAGGGTGAATTTAATACCAACTTCCTTCAATATTCAGAAAGTTTCTGCTTGGGAAATTTCATTTCCATGATGTTTTGCCCCCCATGTATCCCCCCTCCCCTTTTTTTAACCATTTTGTTGGAGCAAATACTGACATGTGGGAGGAAAATGCTTGATTTCCCGGCTCTGGCTGTGAGGACGGTGAACTGACGTTAATTTACACACTTTGATTTCCACACAAGCTGCCTTCATTATTCATACTGAGTTTTTTTTTTTCCTCAGTATGTTTACTGATCTGATTTTTTTTTTTTCGCACTCATGGATTTATGCCTTAACCTCCAGCTCTTATTTGTGATATATTACATTCATTACAATTACTAATGGAGTGTTAGAGAGGAGGCCTGACACATTTGTAGTCACAGCGTATAGTGCCGTTGTCATTCCATGGATTATGGAGCAGATTTGAACGTGTGCAGAAGGTTCGTGAGGCTAATTGCATTCCTTCTTTCCTTATTATTATTTTTTTTTCAAGACAGAGCGCTCTTATGCTTCTACTTCTGACAGCATGGTATTATCACCCTGCAAAGCTTTTAAAAAACTTCAGGTTTGTGTCTGCATGAGTGTATGAGTGTATGAGTGTGTACGGTATGTGTGTGTATGTGTGTGTGCTGAAACAAATTCCAGGCAGTCAATGACTCTTTACTCTCTCAGGTATAAAATCTGATGGGAACAAGTGAAAATGTGTGCTTCAGAAAAGAAAAAAAAGAAATGAGGCATCAATGTAACTCACCAGGTGATTTTGAGTCACGAAGAACGTGTCTAATGGACTCTATAAGGAATCAGAGCCTTTAGCTCAAAAGCATAAATGTTTCCATGCGGTCGTTCTATAATCCTATAAGCCTTCGGTCATTTTATGTCCAACAGCTTCATTTTTTATTATAAAACATTATTTTAGTGATGCAACCTTGATGCAGAAACTGGAAAGTTCTCCAGGCTTTCAGTTCATGCACTTTTTTTTTTCAGAGTGGATTCCATTATCATGTAGTAATACGGGGCCCATCGTGTTAGTGCTTTTATTGGTATTTATTACACTGCTGGGTGAGATGTTATTGCCTTGGTGGCGTTGTCCTGAGCAGGCTAAATGGAGGTCAGCTTTACAAATGAATCTGCATGTGTGACTGAGTGAATCGGTGATGGTCAAAGATTTTTTTTTCCCCTGCAAGCAAAAACCTCTGTCTTGATTTTCTCTTTTGAAATAGATCTCAGTTTTTAACCATCTCTTCGCTGTAATATAGAGTGTTTCTCTTGCACTTTTCCTGCTTCACTCATGAAGCCTTCATCCAAATGACTCCAATCTGGTGCAGGTTCTGTTTATCTCCATAAGCTTAAAATCAGAAAAAGTGTTGAAGATCTACATCCATGCAAAAATTTCTCCAAAAAAGATAAAAATATCTCACATGTCATGTAAGAATATTACATTGTTGATCACTTCTGTTTTAATTCTTATATGTTGGTCTAAACCAAGAAAAAGAAGAAGAAGAAGAAGAAGAAGAAGAAGAAGAGGACAAATGACCATCCTGTATCATTCAGCTTTAAAATCTTAGTTAGAAGGTCCTCCAATAATATCTCATTTGTTTCCCTCAAGGATGATGATGATGATTAAGATAATTATTAATATAAATATATTGTATACTATATATAATCTCAATGTCTTCTTCTTCTTCTCCTCCTTCTCCTCCTTCTCCTTCTTCTCATCAGCACCACCATCATCATTATTATTATTATTCCAACCCCAAACCAGAAAATGTTAAGACAGTATGGAAAATTAAAACAAACAAACAAACGAACGAACGAACGAACGAACGAACGAACAAACGAATGAATGAAGCAGTGATTTCTAAATTTACTTTGACTTGTATTTCCTTGCAGACAGAATGAACCCAAGATATTTCATGTTTTGTTGGTCAACTTCATTTCAGTTGTTAATACACATCCATTCCTGTGTTTCAGACCTGCAACACATTCCAAAAAAAGTTGGGTCAGGGACAATTTAGTCAAGTCAAGTCAAGTCAAGTCAAGTCAACTTTATTGTCAAATATGCTATACATGCTCGACATACAGCACAGATGAAATATCAGTCCTCTCTGATAACAGGCAATGTAATAAATAAAAATAGAATAATTGAAAAAAAACAAACAATATAAACAGTATAAACACTCTAGATAGGAACTAGACATAGACTAAACACTCAATATAAACAGTATAAATAAACAGTATAAACACTCTAGATATGAACTTGACATAGACTAAACACTCAAACAATACAGTATAAACACTCTAGATAGGAACTAGACATAGACTAAACACTCAATATAAACAGTATAAATAAACAGTATAAACACTAGATAAGAATAAGACAGACTAAACACTCAAACAGACAATATAAACAGTATAAACACTCTAGATATGAACTAGACGTAGACTAAACACACACACACACACACACACACACACACACACACACACACACATATATAAATTGATACAAATAACCAAACAGTCAAGGGCACTTGAGGTATAGCAGGTAAACATGAAACATGAAATAAGCAGAATAAACAAACTAGCAGCTGTTAAGGTGAGGTAGTGCAGAATAGTGCAAATGAGCGAGGTAAAGTGAGATGTGCGGTCCCTGAGTTCAGTGCGTTAATGAACGATGAGATGTATGTGTGTGTGTGTGTGTGTGTGTGTGTGTGTGTGTGTGTGTGTGTGTGTGTGTGTGTGTGTGTCTGTTGGGGGGGAAACTGTGAGAATGACATGTCAGATGCTGAAGGGGGGGCAGGGGGGTGTGCGAGCAGAATCTGTGGCAGGGGGCAGAGGGGGGAGGAGGGGCAGAACAGGGAGGGAGTTGAGCTTCCTGACCGCCTGGTGAAAGCAACTGTTCTTGAGCCTGCTGGTTTTGGCCCGGAGACTCCGCAGTCTCCTCCCCGACGGCAGCAGACTGAAGAGGCTGTGAGATGGGTGGGTGGGGTCACCTGCGATCCTGATGGCTTTGCGGGTGAGGCAGGAGTTATAGATATCCATAAGAGAAGGGAGAGGGACACCAATGATCCTCTCAGCTGCTCTCACGATGCGCTGTAGAGTCTTGCAGCAGGACACGGTGCAGGCGCCGTACCACACGGTGATGCAGCTGGTCAGGATGTTTAGGGCAAGTAATGAGGCACAACTATTAATTAATGATGTGATGTGAAACAGGTGATTGCAATCATGATTTGGGACAAAATCAGTCTCCAGGAAAGGCCTAGTCTTTGATGAGTAAAGGTGAGTTGAGGATCTCCAGATTGTCAAAAAGTTTGCATGAGAAAAGTATTGAAATGTTTAGAAACAATATTCCTCAAAGAAAGATAGGAAGGGATTTAGATATTTCACCCTCTATGGTGCATAATATCATTAAACGATTCAAGGCATCTGGAGGAGTTTTGGTGTGTAAAGGGCAAAGGGCTCAAGCCTAATCTGAACCCTTGTGACCGCTGATCCCTCACTGCATCAAGAACCGTCATTCATCTACAGCTGACAGAACCACATGGGCTCAAGATTACTTTGGAAAACCTTTGTCAAGCTACAATCCAGAGTTATATCCACAAACACCAGTTAAAACTTTACTGTGCATAAAGGAAGGCTTATATTAACTGTGTCCAGAAGCACCATCGACTTCTCTGGGCTTGGAGGCATCTGGGATGGACCATCACACAGTGGTCAGACGAATCAGTATTCCAGGTCTTTTTTTTGGAAGAAATGGACACCATGTGCTCTGAAGATGAAAAGGACCATCCAAACTGTTACCAGGAACAAGTCCAAAAGCCAGGGTGTGTCATAGTATGGTGTTGTGTCAGTGCCCTTGGCAAAGGTAACTTACACTTCTGTGATGGAGCATTAATGCAGAAAAGTACACTGAGATTTTGGAGCAACATCTGCTGCCTTCAAGACGACGTCTTTTCCAGGGAGATTTCAACAAGAGAATGCAAAACAACATTCTGCTCACATTACAAAGGCATGGCTGTGGAAGAAGAGGGCGTGTCCCCTCTGTCCCCAATACAAAATGTGTGGAGAATTTAGAAATGAACAATATGACAGTGATGGCCCCGTACTTAAGACTTGCACACCTTAAAGTGCATATCCTGGACCAATTTAGTGTTTTTGTTTTGTTTTTTTAACATGAAAGTATGTCCCTTTACACACTCATCCAGAAGGGTAATTTTGCACAAGGCCATCTGTCTACAGCAGAAAAAAATAAAATAGCAAAACAGGTCTGGAAAAATCCCAAGGGAGTCGGGAGCCAGATTCGTGACGTCATGTGCGGATCCGCCAGCAGGCTGAGAGAGCTTGCATGGGTTCAGTGTAGAGCCTGTAATATTTGCCCGAGCCCGACGGGGCCCGATGTGACGCGCCGGGTTCGGGCTGGTTGCGCATATTATTTATGATTTATAGTCGGGCTCGGGTCGGGCTCGGGCTTAACCTTACTCGCGCGGGAAAATCGCCATCACGTGAGCATTTTGACCGGTACGCGATAGATTCAAAATGGACATTGCAGAAGTGAAAAGGAGATTAGCCAGTGGCGATTATGTGTTGGTTCAGCAAGCAAAAAATGCAAGGTCAGAAGTGTGGAGAAACTTTGACCATGTGCACAATGAAAATAATGATGCAGTGGGGTATGTTAAATGCAAGAAGTGCGACGCGTTGTTGAAGTATGACAGCAAGACAACCGGGAATTCGTCCCTCATCAGGCATGTTGATCGTAGCTGTAAAGGTAACATTGATCAAACACAAACCTCAATCTCTTCCTTTGTTACGGCACCAAAACCCATACCTGCGAAGTTGAAAGAAACGGTGACCGAGAAGTGTGTCAGCCTCTGCTGTAAAGACATTAGACCTTTTAATGTCGTAAATGGAGAGGGATTTGCAGAGTTGGCTCAAGAGCTAATTAATGTTGGGGCTGCGTACGGGAGGGTTCCCGCAGACTCCGTTATCCCCACCCCCAAGACGATTGCGAGCCGGTGCATTGACATGGCAGAGGAGAAGAGGGATGCTTTAGTGAAGACACTTAATGATGTGCTGAACGACTCTACCGTAGCAATGACTACGGATATGTGGACAGATGATTACCGTAAAGTTAGCTACTTGACAATCACCTGCCATTTCATAACCACTGACATGGAACTGGTCAACAGAACCCTGACGACTGCGATGTTCCCGTTGGATGAGGCAAAAACGGGAGAGAACATCAGACGGGAGATACTGCGACTGCTGGTGACGAAGTTTGGCCTTAACGCCTCCGCTCTCAACAAAATTGTGTGGGTGACTGATGAGGGGGCGAATATTAAACTAGCTCTGCGGCCATATCAGAGATTGGACTGCATTGATCATGTCCTCAACACAGTACGTCGCCATGGTCTAGATATCACAGAGCTGTCAAAACCAGACGGCGCTCCAGACATAGCAGACACAATTTGTGCTGCTAAAGCATTAGTGAAGTACGTGAAACAGTCAGGCTTGGCTGCACACCTGTCCACGACGTTGCGGCAAATGGTAGACACGCGATTCAGTTCGGTGTACCTAACATTGACATCCATTCAGTCCGTTTTTCAGGAGCTCTACGAGAAGCTGGCTGAACGCGGGGAGAGCGCTCGCATTGACAACGTAGCACCTGACACATTGAGCTTTCTGATAGACTTTTTGAAGCCATTCTGTGAAGCTCAACGGGAGCTTGAGGGAGACAAATACCCGACACTTCATCGTGTGTGCCTCTGGGTCGAGAAACTTAAACGCCACTGTCAGCCCAATGCCCTCGACACCCCACAGCAAGCTGTCCTACGTAAGCGACACGGAGACTGGCTCATACGGAAAGTGTGCATACATGACATGCATAAGATCGCATTGTTCCTCTGGCCAAAATTCAATCAACTGAGAATGATGTCATCATCAGACAGAAACGCCGTGTATGCCCATGTCCGCACCCTTCTGCATTCTGCAGCTGAAGGCCCAGATGTGGAACACCCCCAGATTGAAGCCCCTCTTCCAGCGAAAAGAGCGCTTTTTGCTGAATGGGAAAATGAACCGCAAGCTGGCTGGGAAGATGACGAGGTCACGCGCTACACTGAAATGGCTGTCATGGATAACGAAGTGGAAATTCTCGACTGGTGGAAGATCAACAAAACATCATTCCCCAAACTTGCAAAGTTAGCGAGATCAGTGCTCTGCATCCCTGCCAGTAGCAGCAGCAGCGAAAGGGTTTTCAGCGCTGCTGGACGCACCATCAGTCAGCGCAGAACTGCGCTGAAGCCGTCTACTGTGGATGCAATCATCTTCCTCCACAAAAGCATGTGATCTTGGTGAGTAAATATTTTTGAAATCCAATGCTTAATTATAGTGAGCGGTCATTGTGTTGTGCAAAATGCCTGCTCGTGGGCTAATGCTATTCTTTTATTAATTTTCAGCTGCTGAACAACGTGGAGGGTTGAGGAGAGACTTCAGTTAAACAGTTTTCATTTTTCAACGAGCCGCCGCTGATTGCATCATTTTCAAATATATAAAGACATGGATAGCGTTTTTTTTCTCCATATTTTCTCCATAAAAGACACGTTCTGTTTTTTTAATGGCTAGGCCTATATTTTCTTTTATGTGCGCATTTGTGTTTGTTATGCGCCCCTCTTCGATTCTGAGTAAGGTGGACATCTTAGCTATTTTGTTAAAAGTTACGATGCATTCGTTTGACCTATGAATGTTTTGAGGTAGCCTAAAAAAAGTTGACATTAAGAAAATAATAAAATAAATGAATGGATAAAAATGTGTTCTTTATTTCCGCCTGGTTTCCCTGAAAGAAACAATCGGGCTGCAACGGGTACGGGCTCTACAAAGCTGTCAATCACAACGGGCCGGGCTGGGCTCGGGTCGAGTTCTGTCGGGCCCCGGCCGGTTCGGGTCTGACTTTTCAGGCCCGTTTCATGCTATAGTTCAGTGTACAGTCTGTGTAGACCAAGTTTCGCAGCTAGTGATTTTGCATTGAAATATGGAATTGTTGTCTGAGCTAAAAGCTTCAGCTTCTAAACCCACGGATTCATATATCAATCCTCATACAACCCCGATTCCAAAAAAGTTGGGACAAAGTACAAATTGTAAATAAAAACGGAATGCAACGATGTGGAAGTTTCAGAATTCCATATTTTATTCAGAATAGAACATAGATAACATATCAAATGTTTAAACTGAGAAAATGTATCATTTAAAGAGAAAAATTAGGTGATTTTAAATTTCATGACAACAACACATCTCAAAAAAGTTGGGACAAGGCCATGTTTACCACTGTGAGACATCCCCTTTTCTCTTTACAACAGTCTGTAAACGTCTGGGGACTGAGGAGACAAGTTGCTCAAGTTTAGGGATAGGAATGTTAACCCATTCTTATCTAATGTAGGATTCTAGTTGCTCAACTGTCTTGGGTCTTTTTTGTCGTATCTTCCGTTTTATGATGCGCCAAATGTTTTCTATGGGTGAAAGATCTGGACTGCAGGCTGGCCAGTTCAGTACCCGGACCCTTCTTCTACGCAGCCGTGATGCTGTAATTGATGCAGTATGTGGTTTGGCATTGTCATGTTGGAAAATGCAAGGTCTTCCCTGAAAGAGACGTCGTCTGGATGGGAGCATATGTTGCTCTAGAACCTGGATATACCTTTCAGCATTGATGGTGTCTTTCCAGATGTGTAAGCTGCCCATGCCACACGCACTAATGCAACCCCATACCATCAGAGATGCAGGCTTCTGAACTGAGCGCTGATAACAACTTGGGTCGTCCTTCTCCTCTTTAGTCCGAATGACACGGGGTCTCTGTTTTCCATAAAGAACTTCAAATTTTGATTCGTCTGACCACAGAACAGTATTCCACTTTGCCACAGTCCATTTTAAATGAGCCTTGGCCCAGAGAAGACGTCTGCGCTTCTGGATCATGTTTAGATACGGCTTCTTCTTTGAACTATAGAGTTTCAGCTGGCAACGGCGGATGGCACGGTGAATTGTGTTCACAGGTAATGTTCTCTGGAAATATTTCTGAGCCCATTTTGTGATTTCCAATACAGAAGCATGCCTGTATGTGATGCAGTGCCGTCTAAGGGCCCGAAGATCATGGACACCCAGTATGGTTTTCCGGCCTTGACCCTTACGCACAGAGATTCTTCCAGATTCTCTGAATCTTTTGATATTATGCACTGTAGATGATGATATGTTCAAACTCTTTGCAATTTTACACTGTCAAACTCCTTTCTGATATTGCTCCACTATTTGTTGGCGCAGAATTAGGGGGATTGGTGATCCTCTTCCCATCTTTACTTCTGAGAGCCGCTGCCACTCCAAGATGCTCTTTTTATACCCAGTCATGTTAATGACCTATTGCCAATTGACCTAATGAGTTGCAATTTGACCCTCCAGCTGTTCCTTTTTTGTACCTTTAACTTTTCCAGCCTCTTATTGCCCCTGTCCCAACTTTTTTGAGATGTGTTGCTGTCATGAAATTTCAAATGCGCCAATATTTGGCATGAAATTTCAAAATGTCTCACTTTCGACATTTGATATGTTGTCTATGTTCTATTGTGAATACAATATCAGTTTTTGAGATTTGTAAATTATTGCATTCCATTTTTATTTACAATTTGTACTTTGTCCCAACTTTTTTGGAATCGGGGTTGTATATCTATTGTTGCATAAATCATATTTTTTCTAATTACTATTATGTATTTATATATTTCTTCATTTAGAAGAGTACTGGCTACTGTCGGAGAAAGATTTCATAAGCTGCACACATGGAATCGGCTAAGCAGGGTTGTATATACATTTAATGTGTTTGACAGGTCCCAAGATCTCAAGCCCTGACACGCATATCCCTTGATACATGTGAAGTAAATGTATTATCGCCCAGCGCTTGCATGTTGTTTACTTTTGTGTGTGTCAATAAATAGCATTATCCGTGTACCACACAAACACAGGCACACCTAATTTAGAGTATAGTCTCTCTTCTTTCTTTTTTTTATTTTATTTCGAACATATATAAAAAAAAGTATGTAACTATTTGTACATACAAAAGAAAGAAAATGAGAAAGTGACAAATCAATAAATAAATAAATAAAATACATAAAGAGCTAAGACATTACAATACACCGCACACTGTTCGAAAAAGGAGTGGGAAGAAGTACAATACTTCTTACCCTGGCAACAGTCAACTTGTGAATTATCGATTTTCTTGGTCTTTTTATTGGCTCTGCTTGGTCCTTGGCTTTTTCTGGGTGCCCTGCACGAAGTGCTCCCATTTCTCTCTCATTGTCCGGTCTTTTGGAAAATGATGAGTACTAATCCCATCATGATTGGTGTTGCTACACCCTCCTACGATACATCTGTTAACCATTTTAATAATTATGTGATAATGTTGAAGAAATTTGCAGAAAAACACCAGGTCATTTTCTCATAAACAAACCAACGCTGACATGGGATTCAGAGGGAGGCGTCCCGCGCGTGATGTCACGAAAATCAATGCTTGCCAGGAAATCCAAATGCCAAGTTTTTTCAGGGGCAGACCAATTCACCTCAAATAGCTTGATTTCAACTGAATTTTTCTGGTCTTGCGCAAGGTAAAAAAATTGCACAAAATGCAAAATGTGACAGATATTTGACCAAAGTTTAATATAAAATAAGAGAATTACATTGATCTTGCTCCTAAATATACCCAAGATGTGCACTTTAAGACCTGTTTGCAGGAAGAATGGGACAAAATCACACCTGAAAAAAGTCACTTCATCATTTTGACTCAACAAACAATACTGTGGTGGGCCAAGAGTTCACTCCATACCACTGACGTGTTCAGATGTTAAATAAATACCAACTTTATCTGATGAATTAACTGATTGATTAATTGATTTACGGTTGTTTAATTTATCAGGAAAAAGTCTAACTCCGGTAATTAGGATAACATTATAATGATAAATAAATAATAAATATGCAGTCTTAAACTCAGAACCTTCCATGTAGAACTCAGAAGCCTTAAATGTTCTCTGGAGAACCCTATAATGGACTGGTTCTCTTTCCACAAAGGCCCTTTCTGTTAACACGCTTGTGCTAATACATTTCAGTTTCTATAGTAACAGCTGTCAGGCTGCAGATGCAAGTACTGCATAATGCTTTATTTTAACAACTGGAAGAAAATCTGAAATGTTAGACAAAGTCGAGGTGAAAAACAAAAAATAAAACAAGACTAAGACCTGGGGAAATTAGACACAACAAACAAGGCTTGATACTGTGAGATACTTCACATCTGTGATTGAGTCCATGTGTGTGTGTGTGTGTGTGTGTATATATACTATATAGAGGAGTCTGTTATTAAGGAAGGACATGTATATGTTCCAGGTCAGAATTGTAGGTCAGGTGGAGTTTTTCAATCTAGGTTAGAATTTTTAACCCAGTTCATAATTTGCTTCTTGTATTATGGAAACTTACTCTATTTAGGGTTCAGATTTGGGAAGACTTTGCATTTTAAACTACTTGATGATGTCATAAGACTGGACTCATTAATAAATTAAAAATATATATCACACCTTCTAGTTGTAATCATTGCTAGTCTAGCAGTCGAGGTGTTGGGTTAAGAATCAAGAGGTTCTGAGTTTGAATCCTGGTTAAGTTTAAAAAATGCTAGGTAGATAAGAATAGATGGATGAGAGGAAATACTAGGTAGGTATAGACAGACAGGAAGTGGATGGAAGAAAGAGACACAAAAGAAAGGGTGGGAAATCCCTTTTAAGAATCTTCAGGAAATTATGAACTTGGTTAAAAATTTTAACCCAGGTAAAAAAATAAAATAAAATTAAAAAAACCAATCACCTAGGTTGAAAGTGTTTGACCTGTAACATATATTTAATATTTATGGGAGGAGTCTCCCGTATCCAGTCATTTCGCACAAAATTTTTTTCGCACAACTCTCAATTCAGTATGGAATAGTCACAATAATCAAAATAAAATGCTCTTCTTGATATAAGGGGTTTATTAATTTGTGCTAGCAGGGCTGGGACAAATTGTGACTCTCACTCAGGATCATTCTACTTAATTCTTATTATTATTATCCCATTTCCACTTCAATGGAAAGAGTAGGTCCGAACCAGAACCTTCAAGAATTACATGCATGATGTCCGAGCTGTTTTGGAGATTAACATGGCCCTTGTTTTAGGAGGAATGGACACACAGATTGTCATGAGGCCTCTTCTGGATAAAATTGAAGTGAAGACCACTGCTACTTCCTTTCGCAAGATGCAAGATTTCGCAAGATTTTCCTCATTGAAATTTAGTGTCCTGCGCCAAGAAAGTGGGTTTACTGCTGTTCCAGTACCCAACACATCTGGAGCTGTGGAGACTTGGTAAGACTGATGGCACCAGGGTGCCTGGAGGCAGTTCACCTATTAAAAGGAAACCAGAGAAATTACTTCTGATTGATTGATTGATTGATTGATTGATTGATTGATTGATTGATTGATTCCGAACAGTAAAGAAGATATAAAAACAAACAAAAAAAACAACAAAAAATAAAAAATGCAATCATCAAAACATCGTCATAAACAGAATAGCGCAGCCACAAGGCAATAACATAATAATGTTCGAAAAGGATTAGGAAGAAGTAAATAACTTATCAAATCCTAACCCTCTATACCACCATTAATCAAATGTCACTTTCCACCATAATAAACTATATATACAAAAGAAAGCAAAATCAACAACAAAAAAAACCATACCAACATACCAAGACATATCAACAAGGTATAATATCGACCAAATCAAATCATATATATACAAATACTTATGTTATGCATACAATACATATATACAGTACATACATATACACATACCTATAACTATACACATCTATACGTACACAGACACCCATATCATAATTATGCATATTATGCTTATATCTCATCTCATCTCATTATCTCTAGCCGCTTTATCCTTCTACAGGGTCGCAGGCAAGCTGGAGCCTATCCCAGCTGACTACGGGCGAAAGGCGGGGTACACCCTGGACAAGTCGCCAGGTCATCACAGGGCTGACACATAGACACAGACAACCATTCACACTCACATTCACACCTACGGTCAATTTAGAGTCACCAGTTAACCTAACCTGCATGTCTTTGGACTGTGGGGGAAACCGGAGCACCCGGAGGAAACCCACGCGGACACGGGGAGAACATGAAAACTCCACACAGAAAGGCCCTCGCCGGCCCCGGGGCTCGAACCCGGACCTTCTTGCTGTGAGGCGACAGTGCTAACCACTACACCACCGTGCCGCCCTCCATACACACATATATACACTTATACAGTATAATCAATAGCATGTTATTGTAATTCCTCCTCCCTATACCTCATAAAGATCTGTTCCTTATACCTTTTTTTGAACTGGTTTATAGTTGTACATTTCATGAGCTCCACATTCAAACTGTTCCATAGCTTTACTCCACAAATAGAAATACTGAACATTTTTAATGTTGTCCTAGCACTGCGAATTTTAAATTTCAATTTCCCCCTAAAATTATAGCCCCCCTCTCTATCCGAGAACATTATTTGGATATTCCTTGGTACTTTATAATTCCTTATAAAGTATAATTCCTTATATTCTATAATATACCTGAATTTTAAACATTTTGAATTTAAGAATAGTGAATTAGTATGATCTCGGTAATCAGCACTATGAATTATTCTTATAGCTCTTTTTTGAAGTATAGTTATTGCATGAAGTGAACATTTATATGTATTTCCCCACACCACTGAGCAGTAATTTAAGTATGGTAAAACCAGGGGTCAGTAAAGAATGCGGAGTGAATTATAGTCCAGGACGTGCTTAGCTTTACTCAACACAGATATGCTTCTTGATAGTTTCATTAGTATGTATTTTATATGTGATTTCCAATTAATTCTATCATCTATTATTACCCCAAGAAATTTATTATTAGAAACGATTTCAATATCAACACCATCTACCTGTACATTTATTGCCCTATTTATTTTATAATTATTAAATAACATGATTTTTGTTTTAGACAAATTTAATGATAATTTATTTCGATCAAACCAACTTTTTAACCTGCACAATTCTGAAGAGATTATGTTTTCTAACTCATGTAAATTTGTTCCAGAACAAAACATATTTCTGTCTTCTGTAAATAATACCATCTTAAATATCTTTGATACATTGCACATATCATTTATATAAAGAATAAACAGTTTAGGACCCAATACTGACCCCTGAGGGACCCCACAATCAATATTCAAACGAGTTGAGACAGAGTCACCCAACTTCACAAATTGTGACCTGTTGCTCAAATAACTTTTTATCCAATTTAATACAACTCCCCTTATCCCATATTGTTCCATCTTATTAATTAATATATCATGATTAATAGTATCAAAAGCTTTTTGAAGATCAATAAATATCCCAGCGACATATTTCTTATCATCTATAGAGTTACTGATTTCTTCAATTAATTCCATTAGCGCCATCTCTGTTGATCTATTTGCTCTAAATCCATATTGACTATCACTGAGTAGTTTGTATTTTTCAATGAATTTACAGTTAGGTCCATATATATTTGGACACTGACACAAATTTTCTTTTTTTTTTACCTGTTTACTGAAACATATTAAAGTTATAGTTATATAATGGACATGGACATAAAGTCCAGACTTTCAGCTTTCATTTGAGGGTATCCACATTAAAATTGGATGAAGGGTTTAGGAGTTTCAGCTCCTTAACATGTGCCACCCTGTTTTTAAAGGGACCAAAAGTAATTGGACAATTGACTCAAAGGCTATTTCATGGGCGGGTGTGGGCAATTCCTTCGTTATGTCATTCTCTATTAAGCAAATAAAAGGCCTGGAGTTGATTTGAGGTGTGGTGCTTGCATTTGGAAGATTTTGCTGTGAAGAAAACATGCGGTCAAAGGAGCTCTCCGTGCAGGTGAAACAAGCCATCCTTAAGCTGCAAAAACAGAAAAAAAAACATCCAAGAAATTGCTACAATATTAGGAGTGGCAAAATCTACAGTTTGGTACATCCTGAGAAAGAAAGCAAGCACTGGTGAACTCATCAATGCAAAAAGACCTGGACGCCCACAGAAGACAACAGTGGTGGATGATCGCAGAATAATTTTCATGGTGAAGAGAAACCCCTTCACAACAGCCAACCAAGTGAACAACACTCTCCAGGAAGTCGGCCTATCAATATCCAAATCTACCATAAAGAGAAGACTGCATGAAAGTAAATACAGAGGGTTCACTGCACGGTGCAAGCCACTCATAAGCCTCAAGAATAAAAAGTCTAGATTGGACTTTGCTAAAAAAAAAATCTAAAAAAGCCAGCACAGTTCTGGAAGAACATTCTTTGGACAGATGAAACCAAGATCAACCTCTACCAGAATGATGGAAAGAAAAAAGTATGGCGAAGGCATGGTACAGCTCATGATCCAAAGCATACCACATCATCTGTAAAACACGGCAGAGGCAGTGTGATGGCTTGGGCATGCATGGCTGCCAGTGGCACTGGGTCACTAGTGTTTATTGATGATGTGACACAGGACAGAAGCAGCCGGATGAATTCTGAGGTATTCAGAGACATACTGTGTGCTCAAATCCAGCCAAATGCAGCCAAACTGATTGGTCCGCGTTTCATAATACAGATTGACAATGACCCAAAACATAAAGCCAAAGCAACCCGGGAGTTTATTAAAGCAAAGAAGTGGAATATTCTTGAATGGGCAAGTCAGTCACCTGATCTCAACCCAATTGAGCATGCATTTCACTTGTTAAAGACTAAACTTCAGACAGAAAGGCCCACAAACAAACAGCAACTGAAAACCGCTGCAGTAAAGGCCTGGCAGAGCATTAAAAAGGAGGAAACACAACGTCTGGTGATGTCCATGAGTTCAAGACTTCAGGCAGTCATTGCCAACAAAGGGTTTTCAACCAAGTATTAGAAATGAACATTTTATTTACAATTATTTAATTTGTCCAATTACTTTTGAGCCCCTGAAATGAAGGGATTGTGTTTAAAACATGCTTTAGTTCCTCACATTTTTATGCAATCATTTTGTTCAACCCACTGAATTAAAGCTGAAAGTCTGAACTTCAACTGCATTTGAATTGTTTTGTTCAAAATTCATTGTGGTAATGTACAGAACCAAAATTAGAAAAATGTTGTCTCTGTCCAAATATTTATGGACCTAACTGTATCTAATCTGTTATTGAATAGTTTTTCAAGAATTTTGGAGAATTGAGGAAGTAATGAAACAGGTCTGTAATTTGTGAAGTTGTGTTTGTCCCCAGATTTATACAATGGAATTACTTTTGCTATTTTCATATTGCTTGGAAATGTACCGGTTTGAAATGACAAGTTACAGATGTATGTTAATGGTTTAGAAATCCCCCCAATAATAGTTTTCACTAGTTTCATATCAATATCATTACAATCTGTGGATATTTTATTACTACATTTATTAACTATATCAATAATTTCCTTCTCATCGACTGGTGTAAGAAACATAGAACAAGAATTCCTCTTTATAATATTATCTATACAATTATCATTTGTGACCGGATCAGAGATATTTAGAGCTAATCTTGGTCCAACATCTCATCTCATCTCATTATCTCTAGCTGCTTTATCCTTCTACAGGGTCGCAGGCAAGCTGGAGCCTATCCCAGCTGACTACGGGCGAAAGGCGGGGTACACCCTGGACAAGTCGCCAGGTCATCACAGGGCTGAAACATAGACACAGACAACCATTCACACTCACATTCACACCTACGGTCAATTTAGAGTCACCAGTTAACCTAACCTGCATGTCTTTGGACTGTGGGGGAAACCGGAGCACCCGGAGGAAACCCACGCGGACACGGGGAGAACATGCAAACTCCGCACAGAAAGGCCCTCGCCGGCCACGGGGCTCGAACCCGGACCTTCTTGCTGTGAGGCGACAGTGCTAATCACTACGCCACCGTGCCGCCTGGTCCAACATTAACAAAAAAATTATTAAAACTATTAGCAACTACATCCATGTTATAATTGTCAATACCATTGTCATTAAAGTATTTAGGGTAATGTGGCAGCGGGGGCATGGCCAAGCGTCGCTCTGTGACCGGAGGGCAGAGTTGGGGAAGGTACATGGCAGAATCACTGCACCTGAGGTTGATTAATGTGTTTGTGTGTCTTCCCCAGTGACCGCACACTATTTAAGGAAGAGAGCGAGAGCGGAGAGGGCTCTCTCCCCAACCAGACGACTGGAGTGTGTGTGTATATATGTGTATAGTTAAAGCTGAAAAGCTAAAATAAATGGGTTTTGTGAACTCAGTTCTGGCCTGACGTCCTTCTGTGCTCCACCCACCCATCCGGACCACTACAGTGGTGCCAAAACCCGGGACTTAGCGCGTCGAAGCAGAACAGCCCCATGGAGTCCTCCCTTTTCGCCGAGCTGGTCCACGCCCTCGCCACGGCCCAGCAAAGCCAGCACCAGGCACTAGTCGCCCTCCGGAAGGAACAGGAACAGCGGTTCGAGGCCCTGGTGCTGGCACAGCAGGAAGAGCAACAGGCGTTCCGGCACCTCCTTGCGTCGGCGGGGTCCACCGCCGCGGGGCCGTCCCCCTTCACCCTGACGAAGATGGGCCCGCAGGACGACCCCAAGGCCTTCCTCACGCTCTTTGAGCAGGTAGCAGAGACCTCGCAGTGGCCGGTGGAACAGCGCGC
Source organism: Neoarius graeffei (assembly GCF_027579695.1). Lineage (NCBI taxonomy): Eukaryota > Metazoa > Chordata > Actinopteri > Siluriformes > Ariidae > Neoarius > Neoarius graeffei. Next base: position 93,241,818 of record NC_083575.1, on the reverse strand, counting down.
GGCGCGCCTCCTCCCCCTGCTAACGGGAGAGGTGCAGCTGGCCGTGCTACAGCTCCCCGCTGACCGCCGGCTGGCCTACGTGGACCTTCGCCGGGCCTTCCTCCAGTGTGTAGGGCGCACCCCCGAGCAACAACGGCAGCGCTTCCGCACTTTGTGCTTGGAGGAAGTCGGCCGGCCGTTCACATTTGGCCAGCAACTCTGGGACACCTGCAGGCGGTGGTTGAGGGCCGACAACCGCGACGCCGAGGAGATCATCGACCAGGTGGCGCTGGAGCAGTTCATCGTGCGTCTACCAGCCGGAGCTGCAGAGTGGGTCCAGTGCCATCTCCCAGCATTGCTGGATCAAGCAATTGAGATGGCGGAGGACCATTTGGCAGCTGTCCCAATGGCAGGACAGCAGACAACCTCTTCTCCCCTCTCCTCTCTCTCTCTTTCTCCCTCTCCCCCTGTGTCTCATCCTCGCCCCGTTCCCCCTCGTGAAGGTGTTGTGTGTACATGGGGATGTTCACAGCTACTCTTTAGTTTTGGTCCACATTTTTTTTCAAGGGGAAAAATTTATAGTGAAGGCGGCAGTTAATACTCGCCTTACCCACTCGATAATTTTGGGAATGGATTGGCTGGGATTTGGGGAATTAATGAGTCACCTAGTGAAGAGTGGGTCCTGCCGTAGTTTAATAAGGGGAGGTCCCGGTGTTGCGTTGGCAGGAGCAGCTGTCACAGAGCCGTCTATGTCAGCTCCGCGTCAGAGTGAGGAGCCGCCGGCTCCTCCTCTCTCTATTGGGGAATCCCTCGCGGATTTTCCATTAGAGCAGTCGCGAGACGAGACTCTGCGGCATGCATTTGACCAAGTGAGAGTAATCGATGGTCAAATGCTCCAGCCAAATGCCACCCCGTCCTTCCCCTACTTCGCAATTATGAAGGATAGATTATACCGAGTGACGCAGGACACTCAAACTAAAGAGCAAGTCACGCAGCTGTTGATTCCAAAGAGACGCCAGGAATTAGTATTCCAGGCGGCTCACTTTAATCCCATGGCTGGATACTTAGGGCAGGATAAAACACTAGCCTGAATAATGGCCCGGTTCTATTGGCCAGGGATTCATGGCGATGTCTGTAGGTGGTGTACGGCATGCCACGAATGCCAGTTAGTAAATCCAGCGGCCATTCCAAAAGCGCCTTTGTGCCCTCTCCCATTAATCAAGACCACGTTCGAAAGAATTGGGATGGATCTTGTCGGGCCATTAGATCGGTCAACACGAGGGTACCGCTTTAGTGGACTATGCAACGTGATACCCGGAAGCGGTGCCTCTTCGCAGTATCTCAGCACGCAGTATTGCGGAGGCGCTCTTCCGTGTTCTCTCCCGAGTTGGGATCCCGAAAGAGATTCTGACTGACCAAGGCACCGTGTTTGTCACGTACACTAAATGAACTGTATAGGTTGTTGGGTATTAAGCCGATCCACACCAGCGTGTATCACCCACAAATGGACGGTTTAGTTGAACTGTTCAATCGCACCCTCAAGAATATAATTAAAAAATTCATAAGTGAGGACTCACGTAATTGGGATAAGTGGCTCGAACCCTTGTTGTTTTCAGTGCGAGAGGTCCCCCAAGCTTCCACGGGGTTCTCCCTGTTTGAATTGTTATACGGGCATAAGCCGCGCGGCATTCTTGATGTGCTGCAGGAAAATTGGGAGGAGGGACCTTCACCAAGTAAAAATGAAATCCAATACATTATTGACCTGTGCGCAAAACTCCACACACTCCCCCACCTAACCCAGGGGAATTTGCGGCAGGCCCAAGAATGATAAACCCGCCTGTACGACAAGGGTACGCGCCTCAGGGAGTTCGCACCGGGAGATAAAGTACTCGTACTGTTGCCCACATCGAGCTCCAAATTAGTCGCTAAGTGGCAAGGACCCTTTGAGGTCACACGGCGAGTTGGGGATGTTGACTATGAGGTGAGGCAAACGGACAGGGGTGGGGCATTACAGGTTTACCACCTCAATCTGCTCAAACTCTGGAATGAGGAGGTCCCCGTGGCGTTGGTGTCAGTGGTTCCAGAGAAGGCGGAGCTGGGGCCAGAGGTTCAAAAGGGAAAATTGGCATCACGTACCTCTCCGGTCCCCTTTAGAGACCACCTCTCCCCGACCCAACTCGCGGAGGTTGCCCAGTTGCAGACCGAGTTTTCGGACGTATTCTCGCCCCTGCCCGGCCGCACCAACCTCATAGAGCACCACATTGAGATGCCCCCGGGGGTGGTAGTGCATAGCCGCCCTTACAGGCTACCTGAACACAAGAAAAAAGTGGTTTGGGAAGAACTCAAGGCCATGCTTGAAATGGGTATCGTCGAGGAGTCCCACAGTGACTGGAGCAGCCCGGTGGTCTTGGTACCCAAGGCCGACGGGTCAGTCCGGTTCTGTGTAGACTAAAGGAAAGTCAACGCAGTGTCTAAATTCGACGCGTACCCAATGCCTCGTATTGATGAGTTGCTCGATTGACTAGGCACAGCTCGCTTTTACTCGACACTGGATTTAACAAAGGGTTATTGGCAGACCCCCTTGACTCCATTATCCTGAGAAAAAAACGGCCTTTTCCATACCGTTTGGCTTACACCAGTTTGTCACACTTCCTTTTGGGCTGTTTGGGGCACCCGCTACATTTCAGCAGCTGATGGATAGGGTCCTCCGCCCCCACGCCACCTATGTGGCCGCCTACCTCGACGATATCATTATCTATAGTAATGACTAGCCGAGGCACCTCCAACATCTGAGGGCCATCCTTAGGTCACTGAGGCGAGCGGGTCTCACAGCCAACCTGAAGAAGTGTGTGATTGGATGGGTGGAAGTACGGTATCTGGGCTTCCACTTGGGCAACGGGCAGGTGCGTCCCCAAATTAACAAGACAGCGGCAATTGCGGCCTGCCCAAGGCCCAAGACCAAAAAGGGGATGAGACAGTTCCTGGGGCTGGCTGGCTATTATCATAGGTTTATACCTAACTATTAGGACGTCACCAGCCCGCTGACTGATCTGACTAAAAAGGGGGCACCAGATCCGGTCCAGTGGACTGAGCAATGCCAGCGTCCTTTTTCTGAGGTAAAGGCTGCACTGTGTGGGGGGCCACTTTTACACTCCCCTGACTTTTCTCTCCCCTTTATGTTACAGACAGATGCGTTGGACAGAGGGCTGGGGGCTGTTTTGTCCCAGGAGGTGGAGGGGGAGGACCGGCCAGTGTTGTACATCAGTAGGAAGCTGTCGGTGCGTGAGGGGCGCTACAGCACCATTGAAAAGGAGTGCCTAGCGATCAAGTGGGTGGTCCTTGCCCTCCGTTACTACCTGCTGGGACGCCCTTTCACCCTCTGTTCAGACCACACGCCCCTCCAGTGGCTCCACCGCATGAAGGATGCCAACGCGCGGATCACCCGTTGGTATCTGGCACTCCAACCCTTCAACTTCAAGGTGATCCACAGGCCGGGGGTGCAGATGGCCGTGGCGGACTTCCTCTCCCGTCAAGGGGGGGGGGGGGGGGGGGGGGGGGTCAGCTGCAGGCCGGACTGCCGCCCGGCCTGAGTCGGGCGGTGGGGGTATGTGGCAGCGGGGGCGTGGCCAAGCATCGGTCTGTGACAGGAGGGCGGAGTCAGGGAAGGTAAGTGGCAGAATCACTGCACCTGAGGTTGATTAATGTGTTTGTGTGTCTTCCCCAGTGACCACACCCTATTTAAGGAAGAGAGCGAGAGCAGAGAGTGCTCTCTCCCGAACCAGACGACTGGAGTGTGTGTGTATACCGTATGTGTATAGTTAAGGCTAAAAAGCTAAAATAAACGGGTTTTGTGAACTCAGTTCTGGCCTGCCGTCCTTCTGTGCTCCACCCACCCATCCGAACCGCTACAGGTAATGTATTTGTCCAGAGCCAGCTTTAATAATACTATTTAATATATTCCATATTCCTTTAATATAATTTTTGTTATTATATATTAATTTACCATAATAATCCTTCCTACATCTCCTTATGATACTCATTAACTTTTTATATTTTTTATATTTATTTTCTGCCTCTTTGGTTCTTAATTTAATAAATTCTCTATATAGAGTGTTTTTCTTCTTACAGGCATTTTGTAATCCCTTAGTAATCCAAGGTTGGTCATTATAGTTTTGTTAGAACTATATTGCTTCAGTGGGCAATTTTTATCATATAATAATTTGAATATACTTAAATAGTTATCATATGCTCTATCAATGCTATTCTCTATATAAACTGATTCCCAGTCTTGTATTAATAAATCATTATTTAATGCCAACATGGCTTCCTCAGTCCTAACTCTTCTATACTTAAGCTTATGGTCTGTCACATTTCTCTTATGATTACAGTCATAAATTCTAAAAACTGTTAGATGATCACTAATATCATTGATTAATATTCCACTTATAATGTTATTATCTATATCATTGGTAAATATATTATCTATTAAGGTAGCACTATGGTCAGTAATTCTGGTGGGTCTGGTAATTTTTGGGTGAAGACTCATACTGTACATGGTATTAATAAATTCCTCAGTCATACTGTGCTTATTAGGGTTCAACAGATCAATATTAGTATCCCCACAAATGAAGATAACTTTATTATCTACCCTAAATGTCTTTTCTACCCAGTCCTTAAACGCCTCTATACTAGTTTCTGTCACTTTATATATACAGCTAATTAATACATTTCTACTTTTTTCAATATTAATTTCAATAGTTAAACATTCTAATAAGTTATCAATCACCTTTGTCATGCCATCTATTAACTTATAATTCAAAATACAGTCCACATACACCGCCACTCCTCCTCCACCTTTATTTTTCCTGTTTATATAATTAAATTAATATCCAGCCAGTTCGAAATCCACTCCTTTCTCCAGGTCAATCCAGGTCTCCGATATGGCAATTATGTTGAATGGATGAGTAAACTGACTTAAGTATTTCTTGATGTGTTTGAAGTTAGTGCTTCTGCTGTTGAAGTGTATTATTGATAATTTTCCCACAGCCTCAGTGGACTGATTGTACTGTTCCTCTGTGTAATAGTGGCAATTGTCATTAATGGTTGAAAAAAAGTTATTGTCCAGGTCTATGTCATTTTCTGTATCCAATAGTTTATGGTCAGTGAATTCATGTGGTTTCAGTTCCAGGTTTTCATAATCAACAAGCATTTGCGTGAGCCGAGTAGTGTGCCGGGTAATGGATGAAAGAGTTATTTCGGTGTGTGTCATGGCTGGGTTTGGTGTAGTGTCACGCCGGTATTGATTACCGTACAGTCCCGATAGCCATCACTGGTATTTGTCCAAGTCCTCAATGTTCCATATGACCAGAACTCTTGCCTCCTCCGGTGTCCCGTTCAGCTTGATGAATACTTTGCAGTTGGTGACCCATGTAGATTGAATTTTGTTTTCTTTCTTCAGATGTCGTGCTTTTCTGGCAATGTCAGCATTGCGTTTTGTCAGGTGCTCGTTGATGTAGATGTTTGTCCCTTTCAGTTTCCTTCCTTGTTTCAGCAGTGTAGCTTTATGTGTCCGGCTGATGAATCTCATGATGATGGCAGTGTTCTCCTGGTCTCTCCTGGGTAGAATGTGGCAGGCCTCGACATTGTTGCAATCAATGTCGATTCCCTTTGAGTGTAGGAATGCCAACACTTGTTACTCCACGGAGTTGCTGCCCAGTTCATCAGATTCCCCCTCCCTTGTCACTGCTTTTGCATATGATCGGGGTTTAATCTGAATCCCAGTGATGATGACGTCGTTCATCCTGGTGTACTGTTCTAAATCAGCAACTCTGCTCTCCAGGTGGGCGAGACGCCAGTCTTTCTCGATGTTCTGCAGCCTGAGCGACTTCACTTCTGTCACCAGCTCCATGATATGTTATTAAACAGCTCCTGTTGCTGTTTAATAACAGAAACCTCTTCTGCCAGAAAGTCGAGTGACTTTTTAATGTCCTCGCCTTCCTCGGCTGTAAAGTTCTTTTTTGGTAGCATAATTCACCAATAAAGCCATCCAATTCGGTAAAATGTTTGGAGAGTCATTTCCTCACCTCACCGCCTTTCCGAAATTTCCCGCCAGAGGAAGTGACGTCAAAATGTTCACATCAGGACCTTTGAGATGTATAACCCCAATTCCAAAAAAGTTGGGACAAAGTACAAATTGTAAATAAAAATGGAATTCAGTAATTTACAAATCTCAAAAACTGATATTGTATTCATAATAGAACATAGACAACATATCAAATGTCGAAAGTGAGACATTTTGAAATTTTATGCCAAATATTGGCTCATTTGAAATTTCATGACAGCAACACATCTCAAAAAAGTTGGGACAGGGGCAATAAGAGGCTGGAAAAGTTAAAGGTACAAAAAAGGAACAGCTGGAGGACCAAATTGCAACTCATTAGGTCAATTGGCAATAGGTCATTAACATGACTGGGTATAAAAAGAGCATCTTGGAGTGGCAGCGGCTCTCAGAAGTAAAGATGGGAAGAGGATCACCAATCCCCCCTAATTCTGCGGCGACAAATAGTGGAGCAATATCAGAAAGGAGTTTGACAGTGTAAAATTGCAAAGAGTTTGAACATATCATCATCTACAGTGCATAATATCAGCAAAAGCTTCAGAGAATCTGGAAGAATCTCTGTGCGTAAGGGTCAAGGCCGGAAAACCATACTGGGTGCCCGTGATCTTCGGGCCCTTAGATGGCACTGCATGACATACAGGCATGCTTCTGTATTGGAAATCACAAATTGGGCTCAGGAATATTTCCAGAGAACATTATCTGTGAACACAATTCACCGTGCCATCCGCCGTTGCCAGCTAAAACTCTATAGTTCAAAGAAGAAGCCGTATCTAAACATGATCCAGAAGCGCAGACGTCTTCTCTGGGCCAAGGCTCATTTAAAATGGACTGTGGCAAAGTGGAAAACTGTTCTGTGGTCAGACGAATCAAAATTTGAAGTTCTTTATGGAAATCAGGGACGCCGTGTCATTCGGACTAAAGAGGAGAAGGACGACCCAAGTTGTTATCAGCGCTCAGTTCAGAAGCCTGCATCTCTGATGGTATGGGGTTGCATTAGTGTGTGTGGCATGGGAGCTTACACATCTGGAAAGACACCATCAATGCTGAAATGTATATCCAGGTTCTAGAGCAACATATGCTCCCATCCAGACGACGTCTCTTTCAGGGAAGACCTTGCATTTTCCAACATGATGATGCCAAACCACATACTGCATCAATTACAGCATCATGGCTGTGTAGAAGAAGGGTCCGAGTACTGAACTGGCCAGCCTGCAGTCCAGATCTTTGACCCATAGAAAACATTTGGCGCATCATAAAATGGAAGATACGACAAAAAAGACCTAAGACAGTTGAGCAACTAGAATCCTACATTAGACAAGAATGGGTTAACATTCCTATCCCTAAACTTGAGCAACTTGTCTCCTCAGTCCCCAGACGTTTACAGACTGTTGTAAAGAGAAAAGGGGATGTCTCACAGTGGGAAACATGGCCTTGTCCCAACTTTTTTGAGATGTGTTGTTGTCATGAAATTTAAAATCACTTAATTTTTCTCTTTAAATGATACATTTTCTCAGTTTAAACATTTGATATGTCATCTATGTTCTATTCTGAATAAAATATGGAATTTTGAAACTTCCACATCATTGCATTCCGTTTTTATTTACAATTTGTACTTTGCCCCAACTTTTTTGGAATCGGAGTTGTAGTAGAACGGGAAAGTCACAGCATGACTTCATTGGAAGTCTACTTCAGTGGAAATGGGATCTTGAAATTGCTTAGGTTTAGTGTGCATGTTGTAGTAGTAGTAGTAGTTAGACAAGGGTCAGTTCTCGCTCAGTTTTTATCTGGATGAAACTTGGTGTGCATATAGGCAATGACCACCTGTGATCTCCATATCATGCATGATGTCACATGATGTCATGATGCCATTTTCTTCTTCAGGCTATTTCCCACATGGTGTGGGGTCACCAGTACTAATGCTGCCTTCACGTGGTATGGGAAAGATGATCCTTTCCACTTGTGAAGTGGAAATTACGAGTGCATTGTGTTCAAGTGCTTTTGTTGTCTTAGTTAAGTGAAACATGGTGGACCCAGAGTTTACCCTGACCTGTTTCTTGGGTAAAACAATTTTAGATTTGTTAATTCATCTGCTACTGCAGGAAGAGGATGCAGCAAAACGTAGACGGTAAATAATATGCTGTATTGTATTGATCATGTATAGTAGGCTAGATAATTTTTAAAGGACAATGGTTCTGCATTAGCTAGCCTATATACTGTAAGTAAAGCCACAATCTTTCCATACCAACTCAAAAACAGCATTGTTGCAATAATACATAGGCCTACATACATATACAAAGTGAATAGCTGACCCTGGATGTTGTTTTCTATAGGCTTATCATACTGCACTGCCTGGACCGTGGTAATCCAGCTGTCTTAAAAACTGGAACTGCCTGGAGGACCCTTTTGGATATGCAGGACAGCACATTTAAGAGTCATCTGAGGCTCACCAGAGAGCAGTTCAACCTCTTCTGCGATCAACTAAGGCAACATGGGATGACTGATGACCAGCCATCTGGAGGTCCTCCAAGAATTCCTGTACAAAAAAAAAGGGATGATGCTGCTTTGGTATCTCGCTAATCAGAACTCATTTTGTGAGATCTCTGACAAGTTTGATGTAAGTCAAGGATCAGCACATAAAGTTATCATGGAAATGCTTGACCATACATGTGCCATTGCAGAACGCTACGTTGTCTGGCCAAATGACTGTCAGAAGACTGTCCAAGCAGCCCTATTCAGAAGGGCATGCGGAATAGATGGAATAGTTGGCGCAACAGATGGGTGCCATTTCAGAATCCTGTGGCCACCTGTTAGAGGGGGGGATTATCTGAACAGGAAGGCCTACTATTCAGTGCTGCTGCAAGGTGTTGTAGACGACCTAGGAAGATTCACAGACATTTTTGCTGGACCTCCTGGAAGAGTGCATGATGCCCGTATGCTTAGGGTATCACCATTCTTCAATAGTTGGAGACAGAAGTTGGGAGACTACCAATTATTAGGGAATAGTGCATATATAAGCAACAGCTTCCCTTTCATTGTCACTCTGAAACGTGACAATGGAGCCTTCAGTGAAGATGACTTGCGGAAAAATGCAATGATCAGCAAAGGGAGGGTAGTAGTTGAACAAGCTTTTGGCCGCCTAAAATGTAAGTGGAGACGACTTCGCGAACTACAAAACTCTCATGTAGATGTGGTGGTGAATGTCATTGTAGCAGCATGTGCACTTCACAATATGTGTATTGGGGAGTGTGAAAACACATGTGAGGAGCACCCACTTGGGTGCCCTCGTGAAGAGGATGACAATGAGTGACCATGTAGGCTATTCCTCAGTATTTAAATGTTACTCAAGCAACTTATTTTTTACACTTTTACTAACATCAGAGTGTGAGTGCAAGTGAAATCAATGTTAAACAAGTGTACAAAAATAATTTATAGTTAAAGATATTATTGTCTAACAAAGAGGAAGTCAACAAAAAACAGACCTTGTGGTTCCTTTTAGTGGTCATTTTATTTCAAAGCACACTTTTCCATGTTAAAGCAGAACACCATCTTCAAAAAGATTTGTCTATCATTTCAACACTATTATTTGTACATATTCTTTATAATTTTTTGTTACTGGAAATGTATGAAAACAAAAATTTAATGTGCAAAACCACATCTGTAATAAAACTCTTTTGCGAACTAAAGTCTCTTCTGTAAACATAAAACATACCTCTCCATTTTCAGGCATCATAAAAAGGAAAAATATATTCCCTTACTCCCTTTAAATAGCAAAATATAGGCAACATTGAGGCATAGGTAACATTCCCCACATAAAACATACCTCTCCATTTTCAGGCATCATACAAAGGAAATTAAAGTCTGCTTCTTCATTCCTGCTGGTGTGATTGCAACAACTTTTCAAACATAGCATTTGTTGCTTTAATTTGGCTCATGACTTCTTCGTGTCTCCGTTGAGAGGCTACCTCACATCCTTTTAGAAAACCTACAACTTCGGTTTTATCTTCTTGCCATTTCATTTTACACTTGAAGACCGCAGTGGTATGGGCAGGTGCTTGTGATGGCCCTGAGGACTCAGAATCAGAAGACTGTGCAGCATCACAACTGGAGTTAGGAGAAGACACGCCTTCTTCTGTGGAAGAGTGAGCGAACTGGGGTGTTTGATTGGTTTGCTTGATGACCTCTGGGCGCCTGACAATTACTCCCTTTGCAGTCCCGATAACGGGAAAATCCACATCATGGTTTCCTCCAATCAGTTCACCCATTTCTTTCAGAAACTGGAAATTTGTGGGTGCTTTCCCTGTTGAGGCATTGTTATCTATTGCTTTCTTATAGGCATCTTCCAGGGTTGTCCACTTTCTGGACACTTTTTCAATTTCAAAATTTTGATGGAACTGAGTAGACAATTTGGCTGCAATATCCTGCCAAAACAGCTTCTTTTCCCCCCTGCCCATTCTGATCCTTGAGTTGAGTTCTGCCAGATTGCGTGGGAGCTCAGAGTTGTCTTTCAGTAAATGCTGGTGCATGAGGTCAATCAAAAACAAGGTCTGGTCTCTAGTGAAGACCTGATTCTGAGGAAGCTCTTCTGTAGTGCTGTCACCTAAATAAATGGAAAAAAACAAATTATTCAAGAGAAAATGCAAGTTATTTTGTTAGCAAGCATGTTTGAAATTGCCAAACATATTTCTAACCATTTTGTGATTCATATTTGATGGCTTTGTGCTTTTTAGCATAGCCTAATACAATAAATATTGCAAACAATGAGAGTCCTCAAATCGGCTGGCTGCAACTGCATCTTGTTGTGCGAACGGGCACTCACCTGATTCAGCAGATCTGGGTGGAACTATTTGCAGAGCAGTGGTGAAATCCTGATCCATGAACAACCTGCCATCTCCTTCCCGTTGATACAGAGTTTGGGCTATGGGCTGGGTCATGTCCTGGTCCCAGTACAACATACTGTCACTGGCGTACACTACAGACCAAATAAAGTCTGTGGGTGGTAAAAGAGAGCAATTGGACTTGCTTGAAGATTCTTGAAGACATTTCACCTCTCATCCGAAAGGCTTTTTCAGTTCTGTCTGACTAGTAGGGAGTATCAGGTATTTATCCTCTCATGGATGAAAAGCTCATCTAAGGTGTCATTGAGTCATCCTGTTGGTGTGGGTCACTGGGGGCTGGATGTGAACGGCCTCAAGAGTCGTTAGGGTCATCAATGGATTGCCCATTAAGGTGATCAATGGAATGCTGATTCTCTCTGTCCTCTTCTGAGGCTACATCCACACGACAACGGCAACGAGATTTTATTTAAAAAAATATCGTGTCCACATGGGCAACAGATCAGTAAAATATCAGGTACATATGGCAACGCAACGCTTGCTGAAAACGATACAATACACATGCCACACCTCTATGTGCGCTGTAAGATGGTCCCATTGGAGACACCAGAACAATAGAAGAAGTAGGATGCATGCGCATAAACCCCTTCCTCTACCCGGCGTGAAGCACTCACAGGAACACACAACAACAAGAAGAAGATGGCTGCGACTACGCGAGGAAATCGTGCCTTCTGTGTGTACAAATTAGTTTTATTAGTGTGCATAGTTTTATATAACTTAATTTTCTTATTGTGTGTGAACATTTTGAAAAGCATTTTTATATAATTTATATAACTTTTTATATTGTGTGTGAACATTTTGAAAAGCAGTCTTATCCAATAAAAAAAAAAAGAAATTCAAGAAATGGTTCAGTTACTTGGGTGGTAGAAATGGGCAACTGGACTTGCTTGAAAATTCTTGAAAACGTTTCACCTCTCGTCCAAAAGGCTTCCTCAGTTCTGTCTGACTAATAGGGAGTATCAGATATTTATCTTCTCCTGGATCAGAATCAGAATCAGAATTCCGATGACCAGCTCATCTAAGGTGTCATTGAGGCATCATGTTAGTGTGGGTCACTGGAGGCTGGGTGTGAATGGCGAGTCATTAGGGTGATCAAAGGATTGCCCGTTAGGGTGATCAATGGCAATCTGACTCTCTCTGTCCTCCTGTGGGTCACCGAGTTTTCAAGAATTTTCAAGCAAGTCCAGTTGCCCATTTCTACCACCCACAGTTTACTATGACCTGGATGATTGAGAATCTTCACAGACATGGTTCAGTTACTTGTTTATTTAGAAGAAAAGCTGTATACAAAAGTGAATGCAATGCAGTGGTTCATACAAAACAGCGAGAGTGCTGCTTGTTCTAGTCATGTGGTTGTGACGTCATCGTAAACAAATCCGTTCTACTCATCCAGACGACTTCGCAATGGCACCATTGCCAGATTTTTCCACTCTGGAACCCGTTCTCAAAAAATATCGTTTTGGGGCACCCAAAACGCCGGTGCTGTGTGGATGCCAGGCTGAAACGATCTCATCTCATCTCATTATCTCTAGCCGCTTTATCCTGTTCTACAGGGTCGCAGGCAAGCTGGAGCCTATCCCAGCTGACTACGGGCGAAAGGCGGGGTACACCCTGGACAAGTCGCCAGGTCATCACAGGGCTGACACATAGACACAGACAACCATTCACACTCACATTCACACCTACGGTCAATTTAGAGTCACCAGTTAACCTAACCTGCATGTCTTTGGACTGTGGGGGAAACCGGAGCACCCGGAGGAAACCCACGCGGATACGGGGAGAACATGCAAACTCCGCACAGAAAGGTCCTCACCGGCCACGGGGCTCGAACCCGGATCTTCTTGCTGTGAGGCGACAGCACTAACCACTACACCACCGTGCCGCCCAGGCCGAAACGATAAACAATTTTATCAGATTCACCTGAATCCGTTGCCGTGTGGACAGCCTCTGAGTCACTGAAAACAGCTGGGTTTTGGTGTGCATTCAGTTGTCTGGGAAGTGTGCCAAGGACTGCATTGTAGGTGGCTGATAAATGATGTCTTAGACCCCCACCTCTGTTCAGTGATGGCCGTTCCAGGTTGACAAAAATGGCTTCTTTAACTCCTTGCTCATACCAACGATCCTCTCTGGCTAAAATGTGTACGTTGCAATCCTGAAATGAGTGTCCTTTGTTGTTAAGATGAAGGTAGACAGCAGAGTCCTGGCCTGAGGAACTGGCTCTCCTGTGTTGAGCCATACGCCTGTGAAGCGGTTGTTTTGTTTCCCCAATATATGAGTCTGTGCATTCCTCACTGCACTGAATTGCATACACTATGTTGTCCTGTTTGTGTCTGGCTATTCTGTCCTTAGGGTGGACCAGTTTCTGCTTCAGGGTGTTACTGGGTCTGAACTGTACCAGAATGTTGTGTTTGTAGAAGATCCTCCTGAGTTTCTCAGATAGGCCAGAAATGTAGGGAATGACAATATTCTTGCATTTGTTCCTGTTATCCTCCTTGTCCATTATGTTCCTTTTTCTGCTCTTGAAGAAAGACCAGTTGGGATACACGCAGTTCTGAAGTGCTTTCTTGATGTGATTCTGCTCCTTCTCTTTTCCCTCTACCATTGTAGGGATGTTCTGAGCCCTGTGTTGCAAGGTCCTAATGACCCCCAATTTGTGTTCCAGTGGGTGGTGAGAGTCGAAGAGTAGGTACTGGTCTGTGTGTGGGGGTTTCTGGTAGACCTCGATGCTAAGGCTTCTGTCTTGTCTAATGTGTACATCACAATCCAAGAAGGCTAGATTATTCCCACTGATGTCCTACCGAGTGAAATTGATGTTGATATCGACTGCATTGATGTGCTTAGAAAAGGCTTCCACTTCATGGGTTTTGATTTTAGCCCAGGTGTCATCCACATATCTGAACCAGTAGCTGGGAGCAACTCCTGAAAAAATGGTCAAAGCTTTATGTTCCACTTCCTCCATGTAAAGATTGGCCACAATAGGGGACACTGGTGAGCCCATGGCACATCCATACTTCTGTCTGGAGAAACTTTCATTAAACTGGAAATAAGTGGTAGTCAGGCAGAGGTCAAGCAGGGTGCAAATCTGGTCCATGGTGAGTTTCATTCTATCCAGTAAGGTATTATCTTGAAGGAGTCATTTTCTAACAGATTCGACTGCTTCTGTGGTGGGAATGCAGGTGAAAAGAGAAGTGACATCGTAAGAAACCATGGTTTCATCTAAGTCTAGTTTGAGGTCTGCAACTTTAGTAGCAAAATCTTGGGAGTTTTTGATGTGATGTAGCATATTCCCAACAAGAGGAGCCAGGATGGTGGCTAGGTGTTTGGCAATGTTATAGGTGACAGAGTTTATACTGCTGATGATAGGTCTGAGTGGAGCTCCTTCCTTGTGAATCTCGGGGAGTCCGTATATGAGAGGAACGGCTTCCCCAGGGTACAACCTGTAGTACAGAGATCGGTTGATGGCTTGGTCCTTTTCTAGTTGTTGCAGGCAGCTAACAACTTTCTTTTTGTAACAACTGGTGGGGTCCCGCCTTAAGGTTTCATAGGTGGTTGTGTCACTGAGGAGACTGGTCATCTTTGAGTGGTAGTCCGCTGTGTTTAGCACCACTGTGCATCTCCCTTTGTCAGCAGGAAAGATGGTGATGTCCCGGTCTCTTTGAAGCAATGTAAAAGCCCTCCTTTCTTAGCTGGTGAGGTTGGAGGGGGGTGCTTTTGCACTGGACAGAGCAGCTGATATCTCATCTCATCTCATCTCATCTCATTATCTCTAGCCGCTTTATCCTTCTACAGGGTCGCAGGCAATCTGGAGCCTATCCCAGCTGACTATGGGCGAAAGGCGGGGTACACCCTGGACAAGTCGCCAGGTCATCACAGGGCTGACACATAGACACAGACAACCATTCACACTCACATTCACACCTACGGTCAATTTAGAGTCACCAGTTAACCTAACCTGCATGTCTTTGGACTGTGGGGGAAACCGGAGCACCCGGAGGAAACCCACACGGACACGGGGAGAACATGCAAACTCCACACAGAAAGGCCCTCGCCGGCCCCGGGGCTCAAACCCAGGACCTTCTTGCTGTGAGGCGACAGCGCTAACCACTACACCACCGTGCCGCCCCGCAGCTGATATCTTCAGTCTAAATTGTTCTGCCTCTGTGTTGGTCAGATTGTTGTTTCTGATGGCTGACTCTGTGGCTGTGATGAGATCTACCACTGGTATCCGCTCTGGTGAAACTGCAAAGTTAAGTCCCTTGGATAAAACATCTTTCTCTGGTTGGGTGAGTACCCTGTTGGATAAGTTCTTCACCCATTTCTCTTCTATGTCCGGTTGTGTAGCCTGGTCAGATTTCTTCCTCCAAGTCAGCACTTCTGTCTTACTGGAGGAGGTGAAAAAGGAACATAATGGACAAGGAGGATAACAGGAACAAACACAAGAACATTGTCATTCCCTACATTTCTGGTTTATCTGAGAAACTCAGGAGGATCTTCTACAAACACAACATTCCGGTACAGTTCAGACCCAGTAACACCCTGAAGCAGAAACTGGTCCACCCTAAGGACAGAATAGCCAGACACAAACAGGACAACATAATGTATGCAATTCAGTGCAGTGAGGAATGCACGGAGTCGTATATTAGGGAAACAAAATAACCGCTTCACAGCTTTGCTCACCATAATTTTAATTTGAAGTCATGACTTGCACATGACTTGGATTAGAGTGAGGGAGAGCTGTGTAGTCATCAGCCTCACTCTCTCATTCTGACCTAACTGGGTCCAGGGGTAAGACACAATTGAGACGGCTGAAGCTAGGTCAGGATGCAGTGGATGACCAACAGTGTTCTACATGTTGCACTGTGCCCTGATCATGCTCCACAAATGCTTTGCTGGGTCCTGGGTCCTGTTGAACCACCAGGTGGTGGGCTCCTCCATAAAGTCTGCTGAGTCCAGTCTTCAGTCATATCCCTGACCAGGGGGAGTGAGAGGTTGCTAATGCTTGCTCAAGGCACCACCCCAAGCTAGTGGAGTGAAGGCGATGGCTTACTACTCCAATGCATGGTGGTCAAAGATGGTGCATGCCTACTGCCCTTAAACCCCTCAAAAGGGAAAACAAGAGATGACTGTCTATAGCTGCTATCTTATAAATGAGAACTCAGTGAGGAACTAACTTGTTTCATGGATGTTCCACAACAATAAATGTAACTATAAATGGATAAAGGGTGGCACAGTGGTGTAGTGGTTAGCACTGTTGCCTCACAGCAAGAAGGTTCTGGGTTTGAGCCCAGTGGCCAACAGGGTCCTTTCTCTGTGGAGTTTGCATGTTCTCCCCGTGTCCGCGTGGGTTTCCTCCGGGTGCTCCGGTTTCCCTCACAGTCCAAAGACATGCAGGTTAGATTAACTGGTGACTCTAAATTGACCGTAGGTGTGAATGTGAGTGTGAATGGTTGTTTGTCTCTATGGCCAAGTTTACATTAGACCGTATCTGTCTCGTTTTCTTCGCGGATGCACTGTCTGTTTACATTAAAACTCCTGGAAACGCCGGGAAACGGGAATCTGCCAGGGTCCATGTATTCAATCCAAATCGTGTCTGGTCCGGTGCTGTGTAAACATTGAGAATACGCGGATACACTGTGCTGAGCTCTAGCTGGCGTTGTCATTGGACAGCGTCACTGTGACATCCACCTTCCTGATTCGCTGGCGTTGGTCATGTGACGCGACTGCTGAAAAACGGCGCGGACTTCTGCCTTGTATCACCTTTCATTAAAGAGTATAAAAGTATGAAAATACTGCAAATACTGATGCAAATACTGCCCATTGTGTAGTTATGATTGTCTTTAGGCTTGCCATCCTTCCACTTGCAAGTGGTAAGTGATGCGCATGCCCGACATGCACTGAGATCACACACACAGCGGCTCAGTCCCAAATCACTGCTCGTGCGCTTCACTCACGTGCTCTGTGAGCTGCGCAGGGCCGGAGTGCGCACCCTCCAGAGGGCACTCGCTGTTCAGGGCGGAGTGATTTGGAGCCCAGGATGCCTGCGGAGCCGAGCGTATCCGTGTATTGGCGTTGCTATGTGCACGCGAATCATGTATTGGCGTTGCTGTGTGCACACTAATCGTTTTAAAAACATTAATCTGATGATCCGCTGATACGGTCTAATGTAAACTTGGCCTATGTGTCAGCTCTGCGATGATCTGGCGACTTGTCCAGGGTGTACCCCGCCCTTCACCCATAGTCAGCTGGAATAGGCTCCAGCTTGCCTGAGACCCTGTACAAGATAAGCAGTTGTGGACAATGGATGGATGGATGGATAAACGGATAAAAAGTATGACATGTCATCATGAAATGAATTTTAAAAAAATCAGAGGCAAATTGCTGTGGTATTAGAGGAATAATCCACTCTGTGTTGTGCTGTAATAGGAAAATAATCAGCTTCTGGTTGGTAACTTTATCTCTGCTTCATCACACTTCCCTGTCACTGATTACTTTCCTCTCACAGCATGACATGGTGTCTTTTATTCCCTACATACATGACAGTAGTATATTAATCTGTAGCAGCTTATCCAAGTCCTATTGAATCAGTTCTTTGCTTCGATAGCATTTTAATAATGTTTAAGGCAAAATGTATTGAATAAACAAACAAACAAAAAACAAACAGCTGTATTTTCATCGTGAACTATTTTCCTTTGCACTCTTGAATTAGAGACCGTTTTTTTTCTGTTTCTGAACAGCTGGACCTTCATTCATCTCAGTGTGGCAGGCCCAATTATAAAAACAAATGCTAGACATTTATTATACTTCTAATAAACAGGAAATTCATCATTTTAATGGTTATCTTTGCATCTTTACTTTTTGGTGCACTTTTTAGTTCTACTTTAAAGTAGATAGTTTTTAATAGTCCAGAGTTTCTTAGAATTTTGCATCGAGGGATTCATTTAACTGTGAAATAAATCACATGGACAGCCTCGAGCACAGATTTACTCATTAATTAAATGTGCACAATAATATTTCAAGACTTTGTGTTCCTGAACTTTCCACCAACAGATCAACACGTTCAGTGTAAGTAGAACTTATTTGTTGGAAGACATCTTGGTATTGAGGTTTGGTTCTTCCAGAAAGGTCATGTGAATGTCATATGTTAAATAAACACTTCACATGTTATATGTCACACACTTTCACATGGAGTGCATGTTTTTATTTTTCACATGGGATTCTTTTCAACATTTCACATGGGATTTCCACAACATTATTCATCCATCCATCCATTATTTGTAGCTGCTTATCCTGTCCTACAGGGTCGCAGGCAAGCTGGAGCCTATCCCAGCTGACTACGGGCGAAAGGCAGGGTACACCCTGGACAAGTCGCCAGGTTATCGCAGGGCTGACACAGAGACACACAACCATTCACACTCACACCTACGGTCAATTTAGAGTCACCAGTTAACCTAACCTGCATGTCTTTGGACTGTGGGGGAAACCGGAGCACCCGGAGGAAACCCATGCGGACACAGGGAGAACATGCAAACTCCACACAGAAAGGCCCTCGTCGGCCGCTGGGCTCAAACCCAGGACCTTCTTGCTGTGAGGCGACAGTGCTAACCACTACACCACTGTGCCACCCCAACATTATTCATTCACTTTTTTTCTTTACCTCAATTCATTTTTTTCTCCATAAGATTTGGCTTTTCTTTACAAAATAAATTTTTACACATGCTTTTTTACACATGCAAATTATTTATTTATTTTTATATGTGATGAATTAATGACTTTCATTCCACTATTCATTATACATATAATTTTTTCACATCCTTTTTACTCTGGATTTTTTAGCACTTCTTTCACATCTACACGATTGATTTTTACATGTGGTTTTTTTTTTTTTTGGACATGCATTTGCACTCAGAATTTTACACACACACACATGAATATCATGGCAGTATTCAACTTTCAGTGATTTCTTTGAACTGATCTTTTTCTGTTGCAGAATTATTATACAACACATCTTTCATCTTTAAAAAAATCACAAATTTGGTGTGCAAGTTGTAACTTATTTTGGGTTTTCTGAAATCTTCCTGTTAGTGATGACTGACTTCAGCTGGAAGGTTCTCTGTGCACAACATAAAAAGGGTTTGTTTGACAAGCATTGGATTGACAAACACACAATACAATGGGAAAGTCCAAAGAACTCAGTGCAGATCTGTGGATCATAGGCAGATCAAAGATTTACACACTCAGGAATGTCTCTTGGAGCCATTTCTAAACAAATGCAGATTCTAAGGCCCTGTCCACACGGCAACGGATTCAGGTGACTCCGATACAATTGCTTATCGTTTTGGCCTGGCATCCACATGGCACCGGCGTTTTGGGTGCCCAAAACGCAATCTTTTTGAGAACGGGTTCCAGAGTGGAAAGATCTGGCAACGTTGCCATTGTGAAGTCGTCTGGATGAGTAGAACGGATTTGTTTACGATGACGTCACAACCACATGACTGTGAGTGCTTCACGCTGGGTAGAAGTGTAACGAACTCGATGCGAGTTGTCAACAAATCCTATAACTTGGTTCATGAAACGCGCTCACAAAATATTTTCACTGTGAATATTTATTGTGTAATGGTGCAAAGTGAGAGAGAGAGAGAGAGAGAGAGACTCTGCCCTGAGGGCAGAGTCAATCCCGCCAGCAAAAATAGGGAAAAAAAGGAGTGATCTCACCTCTTCAGATGTTGGTTTAAGTCCTACAATACATTCCTCAAAAAGGGCGTAGAAGAGCAAATTAATCCATCAACGTGTAGCATTCAATTTATTCCGGACCATTAAAGACGCCGCCTTCCGAGTAGAATCATACGTCATCCTCGCCGCCATATTGGATAGGTCAAAGGGAAGAATAAAGATTCATGTGCTGCGTTTAACTGTACCAACAGGTTTACCGTCCAAACGAGATCACATGGGATTACCTTTCACAGGCGAGAAACAACAAATTAATCCATCAACGTGTAGCATTCAATTTATTCCGGACCATTAAAGATGCCGCCTTCCGCGTAGAATCATACGTCATCCTCACCGCCATATTGGATAGGTCAAAGCGGAGAATAAAGATTAGCTGCGTTTAACTGTACCAACAGGTTTGCCGTCCAAACGAGATCACATGGGATTACCTTTCACAGGTGAGACTGGAAAAATACTTTTCATTGTATTTGGTCATTATAATGTAATTTTACGAACAGATTTTCCTGACTTTGTGGCTAATATGAAGTCTCGCGCATAATAGTTTATGCACATGCGTCCTTACTTCTTCTATTGTTCTGGTGTCTCCGAAGGGACCGTCTTACAGCGCCCCGAGAGGTGTAGCATGTGTATTGCATCGTTTTCAGCAAGCGTTGCGTTGCCATATGGACCTGATATTTTACTGATCGTTGCCCATTTGGACGCGATATATTTTTAAATAACATCTCGTTGCCGTTGTCGTGTGGATGTAGCCTAAGCTTATCACTTCAAACAACTGGACATCCATCCATCCATTATCTGTAGCCATTTATCCTGTCCTACAGGGTCGCAGGCAAGCTGGAGCCTATCCCAGCTGACTATGGGCGAGAGGCAGGGTACACCCTGGACAAATTGCCAGGTCATCGCAGGGCTGATACAGACACAAACAACCATTCACACTCACATTCACACCTATGGTCAATTTAGAGCCACCAATTAGCCTAACCTGTATGCCTTTGGACTGTGGGGGAAACCGGAGCACCTGGAGGAAACCCACACAGACACGAGGAGAGCATGCAAACTCCACATAGAAAGGCCCTCGTCTGCTGCTGGGCTTGAACCCAGGACCCTCTTGCTGTGAGGTGACAGTGCTAACCAGTACACCACCATGCCGCCCACAACTGGACATAAGTACAAGTTATTGGGAGGTGTACGGTAGCTAAATTAGCTAAATTGCCAAGCCACTTTGTTGGAAGAAGACCAAATTGTCACTCTCAGCTGAAACAAAATCGGTTCAGATAGTCAGGAACAACCCAGGAACCATCAAAGAACAGGTTTGATATGAACTCGAAGCTGCTGGAACACCAGTATCACTGTCTATAGTCAAGATAGTTTTATATCACTATGGGCTGAGAGGCTGCCATCCAGGAAAGAAGCCCCTGCTCCAAAATCTACACCTTGAAGCTCGACTAAAGTTTGGAGCTGACTACATGGACAAAGCAAAAACCTTCTGGAAGAAATTTTTGTGGTCAGATGAGACAAAGATTGAGTTGTTTGGCCGCAATGACCAGAGGTACAGAGGAACAACTGTACCAACTGTTAAGCATGGCGGTGGTAGCAGTGGCGGTTCTAGACCAAAATTACTAGGGGAGCCGAGGTGGGGCCAGTGTTTTTTCACGGGGGCACATATGGACAAAACATGGCAATATTTAAGTGTTCAAAATGTTTTGTTTAGTTTATTTAAAACCAAAACAACATACATTGAGCATAAATACAATGAGATAAACATTCTGTCTCAATAGCCTAAACATAAAATAAATTGTGCTCAATAAATCTTAAAACCATCTCATCTCATCTCATTATCTCTAGCCGCTTTATCCTTCTACAGGGTCGCAGGCAAGCTGGAGCCTATCCCAGCTGACTACGGGCGAGAGGCGGGGTACACCCTGGACAAGTCACCAGGTCATCACAGGGCTGACACATAGACACAGACAACCACTCACACTCACATTCACACCTACGGTCAATTTAGAGTCACCAGTTAACCTAACCTGCATGTCTTTGGACTGTGGGGGAAACTGGAGCACCTGGAGGAAACCCACGCGGACACGGGGAGAGCATGCAAACTCCACATAGAAAGGCCCTCGTCTGCTGCTGGGCTTGAACCCAGGACCTTCTTGCTGTGAGGTGACAGTGCTAACCAGTACACCACCATGCCGCCCACAACTGGACATAAGTACAAGTTATTGGGAGGTGTACGGTAGCTACATTAGCTAAATTGCCAAGCCACTTTGTTGGAAGAAGACCAAATTGTCACTCTCAGCTGAAACAAAATCGGTTCAGATAGTCAGGAACAACCCAGGAACCACCAAAGAACAGGTTTGATATGAACTCGAAGCTGCTGGAACACCAGTATCACTGTCTATAGTCAAGATAGTTTTATATCACTATGGGCTGAGAGGCTGCCATCCAGGAAAGAAGCCCCTGCTCCAAAATCTACACCTTGAAGCTCGACTAAAGTTTGGAGCTGACTACATGGACAAAGCAAAAACCTTCTGGAAGAAATTTTTGTGGTCAGATGAGACAAAGATTGAGTTGTTTGGCCGCAATGACCAGAGGTACAGAGGAACAACTGTACCAACTGTTAAGCATGGCGGTGGTAGCAGTGGCGGTTCTAGACCAAAATTACTAGGGGAGCCGAGGTGGGGCCAGTGTTTTTTCACGGGGGCACATATGGACAAAACATGGCAATATTTAAGTGTTCAAAATGTTTTGTTTAGTTTATTTAAAACCAAAACAACATACATTGAGCATAAATACAATGAAATAAACATTCTGTCTCAATAGCCTAAACATAAAATAAATTGTGCTCAATAAATCTTAAAACCATCTCATCTCATCTCATTATCTCTAGCCGCTTTATCCTTCTACAGGGTCGCAGGCAAGCTGGAGCCTATCCCAGCTGACTACGGGCGAGAGGCGGGGTACACCCTGGACAAGTCGCCAGGTCATCACAGGGCTGACACATAGACACAGACAACCACTCACACTCACATTCACACCTACGCTCAATTTAGAGTCACCAGTTAACCTAACCTGCATGTCTTTGGACTGGGGGGGAAACTGGAGCACCCGGAGGAAACCCACGCGGACACGGAGAGAACATGCAAACTCCGCACAGAAAGGCCCTCGCCGGCCACGGAGCTCGAACCCAGACCTTCTTGCTGTGAGGTGACAGCGCTAACCACTACACCACCGTGCCACCCTATTATTATATCTATTATTTTTATTTTATATTTATTAATTATTATTCAGACTTCACACTTTCAGGTAGGCTATATGAATTGTAGGCCGACACCGCTCACACACACACACACACACACACACACACACACACACACACACACACACACACACACACATTTGTTCAACATCACAAACCTGATGGTGCTGTACTTGATATGCATGGTGAATCTGGTTGTCCCAATGACTCGTTGGGTTGTCCCTCATTCTGTCCCTCAATCTGATCCTGAATGTCTTCATCCTCACTCTCAGATTGCCTTTCAGATGCCTCACTTTCCACCTCTCCAACCACCACCTCTGGCTCTCTCTCCACCTCTGGCTCTCTCTCCTCTTTCATAATCTTCATCTTCCTTACTCTCTCTATGTTGCTTTTTGCCAACAGGGGCAAAAAAGGACATAATGTCCTTCTTGCTCCTTTCCATGATGATAGCCTACAGTAGGTCTATACTAAAAAGTAAACGGAGAGGAATGTAGCCTCTACATATCAAAAGGCCATTAAAGTTTTACAAGAAGGTTAAACACTGTCGGTTATTTTACCCATTTCCCAAAAATATTAAGTTAGGCTACTTATTGCTTTGCAACACACTTTTAAGAAAGCGCAATAAAACGGATTTATTATTGTAGTGAACAACAACAGTAAAACACGGATATGTGCAAACACTGACGTTACAAAATTGAATAATTTTCCTTACCTTCACCTCTTTGCAGTAGCCTAGTTCTTGCAGGGCTGCAGCTGTTATCTCTCACGTCCAAAGTTTACAATTCGTGCTGCTGCTGGTCTTTCTGCTGCAGGTAACAGTGTGCATGTAGCGCTTTAAGGAGTCCGTGTAGAACACTCCGTCATGTCAGTTCCAATCTTTGAGCCAGCGCACGTCGAAATTAATAAAGCTTATTATCTGTTCAGCACAGGGGCCACAACAGGGGCCAGGAGCAATTATACAGGGGCACTGGCCCCCCCGGCCCCCGTTTAAAACCGCCTATGGGTGGTAGCATCAGGCTCTGGGGCTGTTTTGCTGCCAGTGAAACTGGTGCATTGCACACAACTCAAATCATATCTGGACAATTCTTCAGCAGAGAGGCCAAAATTATTAAATGATTTAGAATGCCTTAACTTGTCAGCTCAGTGATCTTGCTAAAGTCTGGAATCCAAGGCAAAATGTTCTGAAAACCATATTTGAAAATCATCACAACCCCAATTATAGCAATGCCGCTTCAGAGAAATCTTGGTTTGAATTTTAAGAAACGAAAGTTCAGGATGTTGTTTTTTTTTTTTTCCTGACATAATTCCTTTACTGACTTTCATCTACTTATAAAGGATTTCAAATTCAGAGGTAAACATAGCCAATTTTCATATGATTTTTTAGGGTCAAAAGATAGCCCATACAGTGTGAATTTTTTATTTAATATCATTATCTCGGGGCGGCACGGTGGTGTAGTGGTTAGCGCTGTCGCCTCACAGCAAGAAGGTCCTGGGTTCGAGCCCCGGGGCCGGCGAGGGCCTTTCTGTGTGGAGTTTGCATGTTCTCCCCGTGTCCGCGTGGGTTTCCTCCGGGTGCTCCGGTTTCCCCCACAGTCCAAAGACATGCAGGTTAGGTTAACTGGTGACTCTAAATTGAGCGTAGGTGTGAATGTGAGTGTGAATGGTTGTCTGTGTCTATGTGTCAGCCCTGTGATGACCTGGCGACTTGTCCAGGGTGTACCCCGCCTTTCGCCCGTAGTCAGCTGGGATAGGCTCCAGCTTGCCTGCGACCCTGTAGAAGGATAAAGCGGCTAGAGATAATGAGATGAGATCATTATCTCGAATACTGCAACTCAAAAAGTTACCACATTTTGCTGTGAATGTCATTATTACTGAATTACCAAAGAACTACCCATATTTATTATGTTCATGTGTTGCTTTTCCACAAATCATTCACAAATTTTCACACATTACTTTTTTTAACCCAACATTTTAGCCTAATCACGAGGCATGCAATAATTCACCCAGTTCACAATTTGATTACATTCATGATATTAGGTTCCTGATTCAATTTTACAATGATATTTAAAAAAAAAAAAAAAAACTCAAAAAAGCAACATTTATTTTCCTATTCTTTATTTCTTTATCAACTTAAATGTTCCTTTTGTTTAAAAAAAAACACACACTTTTGTTTCATTGTATTAATAACCAACAATAATTATTTACCACATTTTTAAAGCTGGGCGGCACAGTGGTGTAGTGGTTAGCACTGTCGCCTCACAGCAAGAAGGTCTGGGTTCGAGCCCCGTGGCCGGCGAGGGTCTTTCTGTGCGGAGTTTGCATGTTGTCCGTGTGGGTTTCCTCCGGGTGCTCCGGTTTCCCCCACAGTCCAAAGACATGCAGGTTAGGTTAACTGGTGACTCTAAATTGACCGTGAGTGTGAATGGTTGTCTGTGTCAGCCCTGTGATGACCTGGCGACTTGTCCAGGGTGTACCCCGCCTTTCACCCGTAGTCAGCTGGGATAGGCTCCAGCTTGCCTGCGACCCTGTAGAACAGGACAAAGCGGCTAGAGATAATGAGATGAGATGAGATTTTTAAAGCTTGGAGTAAAGTATAACAGCCTATTAACAAAATTTTTTTAATAAAAATGGAAACGTAAATAACAAATAGGCCTTTTCTTAATAAATGTTTATGAACATTTGCTCTGCCTCCATTTGCTTCTCTTTTCTTTATCATTCAGCAGTAAAAAGAGAGCTCTGATTTCTTGTAAAATTTATTCGTTTACAACAGCACTTTCACATAGCCCTGTGATGACCTGGCGACTCGTCCAGGGTGTACCCCGCCTTTCGCCCGTAGTCAGCTGGGATAGGCTCCAGCTTGCCTGCGACCCTGTAGAACAGGATAAAGCGGCTAGAGATAATGAGATGAGATGAGCGCTTTCACATTTTAGATCTTGAATTTTCCCTGCATTAGAGCTGTGTTACTTTTGCCTACAGTGAAGTCATGTGCATTCCTGCTATTGTTTGTCACTGCACCCTCTTTCTGTCTGAAGAACACAGTTACCGCAAGAAAAACTAATAGATTGAGCAGCCTGATAATAATTACAATTCATTTTTTATTTCATTGATTTGACTCATCATAAATTTGTATCACAATTTATTGTCGTACGATATACCGTTACATAACTACTGATCACACATTATTAAGTTATTTTCACATGATCTCAGGTGTATTTAAATGAATTTATTTTGCTCTTTCATGCCATCACATATGAAGAACCCAGATGACGTTCTTTTTTTTTTAAGCAGAACTTAAAAATAAATGCAATAATTTAAATAAATAAAATAAATTGAATATAAATTACTGACTCCATAGTTATGCTTCACTGACTCCCAGGTTCTTCAAACACATGGTTCCCTGGACCAGACTTTGAGAACATATAAGTCACAAAAATCTGTTTAAAAAAAAAAAAAGCCTCTTTTGGCCATAAGTGGGGAATTTTTTTTTCCCCCCCTAGAGTTCTGGAAGTCTCTCTTATTATCTCCCATGCCGAGTTTCTTCAGTGTGAATCTCCAACACACCCCTTTAGCTCAGCTAGTGACTGCCAAATACCCAGAGCTCCATCCCTACTCACACACTGAGCGAGAGTCACAGACACAAAGAGAGAGAGAGAGAGAGAGAGAGAGAGAGAGAGAGAGTCATTTATTGAAGTCTCCCCTGTACCTCATTAGGCTTCTAGCTGTCCTGGAGGAGCATCCACCACTGACAGGAAAAATAGAGAGCTGTTTACAGGCTGGAGGAAAGAGAGGGAGAGGGAGATAGAGAGAGATTGCAAATGTGTGAAAGAGAGAGAAAGAGAGAAGTCAACCTTTCCTCTCATTATTTGCAATTCACTTCCACTCTCTGATTTTTTCCCCCCATAATTAAAGGAGAGAGCTGGAAAGCAGCTGGCAATACTATGCAAAGGTGGTGGTATTTTTTATTTTATTTTAATTAGAACTGTGGATAAAAAAAAAAGAAAAAGAAAAGAAGGAGAAAAAATAGTGGGGAAAAGAAAAGACAAGTCCACCCTGACGCTTGGCACATAATTTGTGAGGTGTGTCTCTCATTGTGTTCCATCCTGGACATAATAATAATAATAATAATAATAATAATAATAATAATAATAATAATGCCACAAACAGAAATGTGGACTTTTTTTCCCCTCTCAGCTCTCAGATGAGTGAGTGTCAGACCGACTCTTTCAGACTGCAGTGAAAATTACCAGCATTGCCTCAGTCTTATGCGCTTGAAACACACAAGCACTGAGAGATTGTTTAGCTTTTCACCTGAAATCGCCCGTGTTACAGCATGACGGACTCCCTGATCATGTGACTCATGCAATCTGGTCATGTGAATGAAGTTAAGGTTTTTTTAAAAGCACCACAGCACAATGGTCACAGTTTAATGGTCGAGTGAGCTTTAATTAGTGAACTCACTCACGTCCACTTAACATTTTTACATACAGTACATTATTTTTACCAATTTAGATTCCATACTATATTTCTTAATTGTTGATTGCTTAATACATGTTATACTTTGTTTGACCTTTAAATGTACTCTAAAGCTGTATTTATAAATAAAGATGAATGTTAAAAAAATGTTTCCTCTTGATACAGTCATAATTTTCCCTTTTCAACATTAAAAAATTATCCTTTTTAAATAGTACATGAATGAACATCCTCTTTAATATGTTAATGCCACATAGGCAGATACAGACGCAGGTAAAACGAAGCTTTATGAAAGCTTGAAGTCAAAGCCAAATTGTAAGGCAAAAAATTCAGTAAGAGTACAAAGGTCAGGTGATGAGCAAACATCTACTACGCAAGCAAGAATGAATGAAAAATAGCCTCAATGAGGCTGGAGCTCATCCCAGCCACTGTTGTTGTGTGGGAGTTTGAAATCTGATCACTCCTGTACAAGGAGTAGCGATTTTTGTGAAATTGCATATGACCCCTGTGTAGCCTCATCCATGGCAGGTGGCACCAACTGGTGAACAATTCTTGTTGGAATATGTCTTTAGAGTCTTCTGGGTGAGTTTCAGTGAAAATGGCCCAGCAGTTTACAAACCATAGTGTTTAATGTGACGAGTCATGCAAAAATTTCAGACACCCATAAAGTCGTAAATATAACATGGTGCCACCGTCTTGGCAACTTTTATGCACACCCACCTGGGGAACATTCCATATGAGTTTGATCAAAATCCGATCACTCCTCTAAGAGGAGTAGTGATTTTTGTAAATTGTGGACGGATGACAGACGACGGACGACAGCAGATGGACGATGCATGATTGCATAAGCTCAGCTGGCCTGGCCTGGCCTGCAGCCAGATGAGCTAAAAACCAGAAAAGGAATCAATGACCAGAATGACAGCATGCAAAATAGAAAGACCTGGTAATGACAGGTATAAAACACTGAAAGTCGGGTGAACGTGAACATGAATGTGAACATGAGAGAGCCTGTGGGGTTTGGGTGATGGAGTTTGATGCGGTTATGTTTGTAGGCCATGTTGTGTTCCAGGAATTGTACTTAGCCATTAATGTCATCAGACAATAAATAAATAAATAAATAAATTGAATGACTGATTTTAAAGGTATACTTTATCAACAAGATTGAATCTTTTTTCAATTAATTTTAATTTTTTCTGCACCACAATTTATTTTTATATCATCTTCTTGATAAAATTTTAAAAGATAAAAAAATTAAAATCGGGCGGCACGGTGGTGTAGTGGTTAGCGCTGTCGCCTCACAGCAAGAAGGTCCTGGGTTCGAGCCACGGGGCCGGCGAGGGCCTTTCTGTGTGGAGTTTGCATGTTCTCCCCGTGTCCGCGTGGGTTTCCTCCAGGTGCTCCGGTTTCCCCCACAGTCCAAAGACATGCAGGTTAGGTTAACTGGTGACTCTAAATTGAGCGTAGGTGTGAATGTGAGTGTGAATGGTTGTCTGTGTCTATGTGTCAGCCCTGTGATGACCTGGCGACTTGTCCAGGGTGAACCCCGCCTTTCGCCCGTAGTCAGCTGGGATAGGCTCCAGCTTGCCTGCGACCCTGTAGAAGGATAAAGCGGCTAGAGATAATGAGATGAGAATGAGAAAATTAAAATCATTAAATAAAAGTCATCTTCCAAAATCAACCAAACAAATAATAAATTTAAAAAATGCAATGCAAGAATATAACTAGGAGTAAAATTATTCATACAGTCATTGTATTTCAAATGTTCAGCATACAATAACATATATTACCTAGCCATTTTTTGTTTGTTTATTAATTAATTAGTTAATTAATCAATCAATAAATCAATCAGTCAGTCAGTCAGTCAGTCAGTCAGTCAATCAATGAATTCATTTCCCTTCTTACGTACTTATTTATTTATAATAATTAATGATGTAGGGATTACAAGAGGAATTACAGTATATCCCCATATTATATATATTGTGTTTTGTTTTGTTTTTTTAATCAAGTAAAAAAAAAAAAGTTTCTGGTGCTGAAAGTAGACACCTGCACGACGGGAATAGTTTGCATGGTGATACACACAAAGCTCCAAAAAATTACAAGACTGATTTGGACGAGTTCAAATTTGACAAATCAGGGTCACTTGTTATGACTAGCTCTTTAAAAAAGTCTGAAACTTTCCAATTATTTGGTGTTTTTTGTGCTCGTTTGACTGATGAGCGTAATTGGTGACCTCAGTGTGCCTCTGACAGCAGCGCTGCCACTCAGAACAATTCAGAAAATTTTCATTATTATGGATGTAATCACTCTTCATTGGCCTGAATTGCCTTTCATCCCAATAAAGAGCTATTCAGGTACAGAGCCACGGCTAGAAGGAGCTTTTTTCTTTTTCATCATTAATATCGAGGATGTCCAAAACGCTGTGGCTACAATCGAGACGTTTGTGGAGATCGGTGATGACACGCTGTAATTCGGGGCTCTTTGTTTCAAACAAGAGGCCTCCTCTCGGCTTTATGGAGAGACAAAATGACAAAATGAAGGCTGAGTGAAAGCAGGCGGCTCCGGCTCCTGTTGTCTCGGGCGAAATGAGTTTTTCGGAGAACGTTTCAGAAAAATCAAAGAGATGGATGTCATTAAAAGGAGCAGAGAAAGGCCCTGTGCCCTGTTTAACCTTATTAAAAATTGTTAGCGTATGTAACACTGAGATAATTGGAACGTATGATCTTGTGCATGTGCATTTGTGTGTTTCAGATTCCAGTGAAACTCTCGGCTCTACTTTCCTTCCACTTTCCATAAATGTACGTGTTTATTATTTATTTGATGAGAATGGAAGAAAAGCATGGCTTTGGTTTTATAATTATGTTAAAATATCCCAGCATTAAGACTTTTTTTTTTTTTTGCTTTCATGTTCACCCCATCAAGGAGATGATATTGAGAAAGTGAGACAATCTCTTTTGAGCTTCGCATAACATATAAGTCACAAAAATATACAGGATGTAAGGAACAAAATAGTCGTTGGTGTGCGGTTCTGGGAAAATTATCAGTACTGAAACGGCGCCACACACAGTTAACACCTCAAAGGGCAGCATGAAATGAGGTGTTTTGTTCCTTTTACACCACAGCAATTTTCCAATGAATGAAATTCTTTATTTGTTAAAAATTGACATATCATTTGTTTCCATTTACACAGTGTCTTGCAAAAGTATTCATCCCACTTGGTGTTTGTCCTGTTTTATTACATTATAACCTGGAATTAAAATGGATTTTTGGAGGGTTAGCAGCATTTGATTTACACAACATGCCTACCACTTTAAAGGTGCATTTTTAAAAAAAAAATTCTGACACAAACAATAATTAAGATGAAAAAAAACCCCATTGAAATCTGGAGTGTGCATAATTGTTCACCCCCTTTCATATGAAACCCCTAAATAAGAGCTGGTCCAACCAATTCACTTCATAAGTCACATAATTATTTGATTAAGATCCACCTTTGTGCAATCAAAGTGTCACATGATCCATCACATGATGTCTGTATAAATCAACCTGTTCTGGAAGGACCCTGACTCTGCAACACTACTAAGCAAGCAACATGAAAACCAAGGAGCCTCTAAATAGGTCAGAGACAAAGTTGTGGAGAAGTATAGATCAGGGTTGGGTTATAAAAAATATCCCAAACTTTGAATATCCCACGGAGCACCGTTAAATCCATTATAGCAAAATGGAAAGAATATGGCACCACTACAAACCTGACAAGAGAAGGCCCCGCCCACCAAAACTCACAGACCAGGCAAGGAGGGCATTAATCAGAGACACCAAAGATAACACTGAAGGAGCTGCAAAGATCCACAGCGGAGATGGGAGTATCTGTCCATAGGACCACTTTAAACTGTACACTCCACAGAGTGGGCAGGGCTTTATGGAAGAGTAGCCAGAAAAAAAAGTTATGGCTTAAGAAAACACATTTGGAGTTTGCCCAACAGCATGTGGCAGACTCCCCAAACACATGGAAGAAGATTCTCTGGTCAGATGAGACTAAAATTGATCTTTTTGGCCATCATGGGAAATGCCATGTGTGGCGCAAACCCAACACCCTGAGAACACCATTCCTACATTGAAGCATGGTGGTGGCAGCATGATGCTGTGGGGATATTTTTCATCTGCAGGGACAGGAAAGCTGGTCAGGACTGAAGGAAAGATGGATGGCACTAAATACAGGGCAATTCTGGAGGAAAACCTGTTTGAGTCGGCCAGAGGTTTGAGACTGGGACGAAGGTTCACGTTCCAACAGGACAATGACCCTAAACATACTGCAAAAGCTACACTGGAGTGGTTTAAAGGGAAACATTTAAATGTCTTGGAATGGCCTAATCAAAGCTCAGACCTCAATCCAATTGAGAATCTGTGGCATAACTTGAAGATTGCTGTACACCAACACAACCCATCTAACTTGAAGGAGTTGGAGCAATTTTGCCTTGAGGAATGGGCAAAAATTCCAGTGGCTGGATGTGCTAAGCTAATAGAGACATACCCCAAGAGACTTGCAGCTGTAATTGCAGTAAAAGGTGGATCTATAAAGTATTGACTTTTGTGTGTGTGTGTGTGTGTGTGTGTGTGTGTGTGTGTGTGTGTGTGAATACCTATGTATGATCCAGATTGCTGTTATTTCATCTTAATTATTGTTTGTGTCACAATAAAACAACAATTTGTACCTTTAAAGTTGAAGGCATGTTGTGTAAATCAAATGGTGCTAACGCCCCCAAAATCCACTTTGAGTCCAGCTTGTAATGCGACAAAACAGGACAAACACCAAGGGAGATGAATACTTTCGCAAGACACTGTAGTTACATTTAAGTTGTGCTTGACATGTTGCCAAGAAACCACAAAGTGTAAACTCTTGTCCAAAGCTTAAAGGTAAAGCTGACACTGGAGACTCCTTCCATAAATGTAAAACAAACATCTCCTTATGGAAAACTTCTCCATATCCACTGATACAGCGCGTCCTCTGTACAAGTCTCAGTGAACGAGCTGTTACTATAGAAACGCTAACGCATTGGTATAACCCTCTGATTTGAATTGCATACCAAACTTCTGACCAATCAGATGTGAGAATTCAGGAGTGCCCTGGTATAAATATATTTAATACCACATTTGTTAACTAACTGTGCAACAGAGTGTGTGTGCAGAAATAATGATGCAAAGCAGACAGGAACAATAATGCAGGAGTGTTAGGAGTGTAACAGCAGGTTGTTTGTGAGGCATTAATGAATTCAGTGAGTGTGACAGCAAGGTGTACCGCTACAAAGACAGCTCTTGACAGCATGCTAATAATAATGAATATCATAATGTGCAACGTGTGTGGGTTTTAAAAACAAACCAAAACGCAGTCATGGTGTTTGAAACCTGGTGAATAATGGCATTAATGATCTGGAGTGATAACTGGTCTGTCATCATTACAGACCCTGTTGCATTTTGTGAAGGATTATGTTGATGTTCAATGTCGGTGTCATGTTGATTGATAAGCGCAGGACTGAAAATGTGAAGCAGAAAAATCAGAGATGTCTGTCATCTGCTGTTTCGAAGTGACTCAAATTAAGTCCAGTATCATTTTGCTGGCGTTTAAACTTCTCAAACTTCTTAAAGTCCTCTTACTTTCTTTATTCCTGGGTTGAGCTTTAATTTGCATGGACTCAGAATATGATGCATGTTGGTACTGACTCTGATCCTGATACTGATATGAGTAACCTACTGGAATATTAATCAGCCAGGGGTTCCTCAGGGGTTCCACTGGTTTGCTTGAAGGCCTACCTGAATGGAAAACACATCATCGATGTAAAATTCTGTTACAAGGACAACCTTAAAGTGTTTAGATGTTACCCGTGAAGACTGAGATATAACCATGGTTCTTCAAGGGTTCCTTAATAGTTCCTTGGACAATTAAGGGTTCTTTCTTTAACTATCTTTCAATAGTTAAAGGTTCTACTTGGACATATTTCTGATAGGAAAACACTTTGATGTAGGGTTCTCCATCGAATATATAAGGGTCCCATCAGAGGGATAACCAACAAGCCGTCAAGGATTTTAGAGTTTTTTTTTTTTTTACTTTGCCCATGATGGAGTAAGCCGGGCGAGGTATTGTAATCAGTGCAGCGCAGTTTGTTTTTGTTTGTGTCTGTGTCTGTCTGTTAACAATCTAGCGTCTAGACGGTTGCACCGATTGACTTCAAATTCTCAGGGTAGGTGGGCAATGGTCCATAGATTACCTGCTTAAATTTTGGGGGTCACTGGGTCAAGGTGAAGGTCAAGGTCACCGGAAAGGTCAACCTTTCGGTCAAAATAACGTATTTTCCATTATAACTCAAAAATGGTTGCCGATAGACAGACATTTACTATTATGAGCATATAGGAACTCCCATACAGCCTTTCATTTGGCACCATGATGTTTGACCTTGAGTGACCCTGAAATGTCAAACTCAAGGTCATGGATTTTCATAGGACTATAACCTGACAGCTGATGACTGAGAAATATCACCATTATTAACACATAGGTATAAAATAAGTGCTGCTGGGTGAGGTTTGTTTTGCCTGGCAACACTTGTTCCCTTTGTTTCTACATGTAAAGATTGAGATGTACCCATACATTCTTTACAAAAGGGTCCCTTGGACAATAAAGCATGTACTGTAGCACCGAGTTGTCTATAAGCCATATACGACAAGATTGAGTGGAATAACTGTTTTTATTCTCTCCACATTCACTGGCTTTTGAGAAACAGAGCAGTTTTATTTTTATTTTTTTGCAAATTCGCAAAATAAAAACTTTATACAAAACGTCCGACAAAATCATTTCTGCTTAGAATGTAAACCAACCGCCGAAATGACAGGAGCAATTTGTGAAAAATGCTATAATAATAATTCTTGAAAAATTAAAAAAAGATATTATGTTCTTACCATCAAATACTTTTATTCCATATTTTGTTGCTTTTTTTGTATGTTTTGGGGTTTTGTTTTCGAGTAGAGTTTTTATTTTGTCCTCGGTTGGTTCAACAACACGCTCCGCCATTTTGTTTTTCTCTACTCACAGTATATGAGCTGACATCTTCGTAGTAGAGTAGCCAATCAGAGCACGTGATTGCTCATATCCAGTAAATGTGGAGAGAATAATGGTTCTAAGCTTTTCAAGAAACATTTTGTTGTCAGGTTTGACATACTTCGCAGATCGTTTAAGGGTTACGCTTGAAAGACAATTGAAGAATCCTTAAGAGTTTTTTTTATTGTTTCTTTTCTTTAATAGTGAAGAGTGAGATATTGTATATCAATGCACTTGTTAAAATTAAACAAACAAACAAACAAACAAACAAACAAACAAACAAATAAATTCAAGGATTCTTTGGATAATTAAGGGTGCTTGGTTCCCAAAAAAAGTTTTGTTTTTTCTTCCTTAAAACTCTTTCTGATGCTGATAGTATTTTGTTGTGATCTACATGATATTTTTAAGCGTTCCCCAAAAGGACAACTGAAGAACCCTGAAGGTTTTTAGATTTTTTAAAGAGTAAAAAGTGAAAAGGATGTACACATTCTTTAAAAAAGTGTTCTTCAAGGTTTCATTGGATAATTATAGGTTCTTACGTCTGAAAATGTTCTCCCCGTGTCTGCGTGGGTTTCCTCCAGGTGCTCCAGTTTCCCCCACAGTCCAAAGACATGCTGTTAGGTTAACATGGGGCGACCTTGGGCTGAAGGTTGGGCTGACGTACCCTTGGGCAAGGCACCAACTGCT